>NC_081569.1:77205434-77256807 GCF_022355385.1 Mustela nigripes
TTTCCTTTCCTTTCCTTTCTTGATCATAGCTGTCCTAACAAGGAAGAGATGATATTTCATTGTGATTTGGGTTTACATTTCACTGAAGATTAATGATGTTGAACACATTTCCATGTCCTTTTTGGTCATTGGTGTGTGTTCTTTGTAAAAATTCAGATCTTCTCATTGTTTACTGAATGAATTATTTATCTATTTTGGATATAGATCTCTTACCAGATACATGATTTGCAAATATTTCCCACCATTTGGTAAGTTGTATTTTCATTTTGTTGATAGTTTTCTTACTGTGCAAAAGATTTTTAGTTTGGTGTAGTCCCAATTGTTTATTTTTGCTTCTGTTGCTTTTACTTTTGGTGTCAGATTCAAAAAGTCATGACCATGACTTATGTTAGGTAGATTTCCACCTATGTTTTCTTCTAGGAGTTTATGGTTTCAGGTCTCATGTTTAAATCTTTAATTCATTTTGGTTTAGTTTTGTATGTAATGTAAAATAGTGGTCCAGTTTCGTTCTTTTGCATGTGACTGTCTAGTCTTTCTGACATTATTTATTAAAGATAAGTGAAGAAAAAACTATTATTTCCATAATATATCATTGGCACATTTGTCATAAATTAGTTGACCATATGTGCTCATGTTTATTTCTGGGCTTTTTTCTCTTCCACTGATGTGTGTGTGTTTATGCCAATACCATACTGTTTAAATTACTATAGCTCTGTAATAGAGTTTGAAATCAGGGAGCATGATGCTTCAACTTTGGTCTTCTATCTCAAGATTGCTTTCTCAATTGAAAACAAATTTAAGATTGTGTTTTTTTTTTCTATGAAAAATGCCACTGGAATTTTGAGAGCGATTGCACTAAAACTGTAGAATTCTTTAGGTAGTAGGGACATTTTAACAATATTAATTCTTTCATTTCATGAGCACAGCATACCTTTTCATTTATTTGTGCTTCCTTCAGTTTCTTTCCTTAAGGTTTTATAATTTTCAGTATATCACCTACTTGGTTAAATTTATTCTGAAGGATGCTATAAGAAAATACAACTTCAAATGGGATTATTATCTTAATTTCTCTTTTTGATTATTATTTGTGTATAAAAATGCAACAGATTTTTGTATATTGATTTTGTATCCTGCAACATTACTAAATTTATTAGTTTTAATAGTACTTCTGATGGAGTCTTTGGAGATTTTTATATGTAACATGTCATCTGCAAATAGTGACAGTTTCATTTCTTCCTTTTCAGTATGGATGATTTTGTTTCTTTTCTTTCTTAATTGCCCTGACTAGAATTTTCAATACTATGTTGAATAAAAGTGGTGACAGTTGGGATGCCTGGGTAGCTCAGTGGGTTAAGGCCTCTGCCTTTGGCTTAGGTCATGATCCTAGGGTCCTGGGATCAAGCCCTGCATTGGGCTCTCTGCTCAATGGGGAGCCTGCTCCCCCCTGCCCCACTCCCCCCACCACCTGCCTCTCTGCCTACTTGTGATCTCTCTCTGTCAAATAAATGAATAAAATCTTTGAAAAAAAAAATGGTGAGAGTGAGCATCATGTTTTGTTTCTGATCTTAGTGGAAAAGCTTTCAGCTTTTCACCTTTAAGTATAACATGGATTTGTCATATGTCTTTTTTAAATTGAGGAACATTCCCTTTCTAACTTCTGTTGGGAGTTTTTATCATAAATGGATGTTGAATTTTGTCAAATGCCTTTCCTACATCTATTGAGATTATCATATGATTTTTATCCTTCATTCTGCTGATGTGGTATAACACATTGACTATTCTCCATATTCTCCATATTCACAACCAGGCTTGTGCTGCTGGAATAAATTCCACTTAGGTATGATCCTTTTATATTGTTGAATTTGGTTTGCTAAATTCAAATGTTGAGGATTTTTGTCAGGAATATTGCTGTAATTTTTTTCTCTTAAACTTATTAAGACTTACTTTGTGCCTTACGTATGATCTATCCTGGAGAATTTTTTTTTTTTTTTTTTTAGAGATTTATTTACTTGAAAGAAAGAGAAATTGAGCAAGCATGGTGTGGGAGGGGCACAGTTAGAGGGAGAGAGCATCTTAAATAGACTTCATGCAGAGCGTGGAACCTGGGTACGGGGCTTGATCTCACTACCCTGAGATCATGACCTGAGCCGAAATCAAGAGTCCAGCACTCAACCAGCTGTACCACCCAGGTGCCCCTGTCTTGGAGAATGTCCTATATGTACTCAAAGGATGTATATTCTGTTGTGGCTGGCGCGACAAATCGACCAGGAATGTGAGGGTAAGAGGATGGTGAAAAGAAATGAAGAGACAAAGAGATGGGGGCAGAAGGAACACTGAGGATGATGTCCAACAGTCCCGATTTTATTCCACATCTTACAAGCATTTATAAGGCAGATCACAATAGAAGGAGTAACCGCAAGTTCTTATAACAAGTTTTACATTAACTACAAACAAATCTCAGTGATGCCAGGTAGTCACGGCTAATGCCATTAGCTACTATTGATATAAGAAGTTACAATCAACCAGGGAGTGGATTATGGGAGGTACAGGAACAACAAGGACCAACTAAGAATTTATTACCCTGACCACATTGCTCCCTTCTGTAGGGAGTAAGTGTGGGAAGTCAAGTAGGCGAGCACACGATGCATAGCACAGACCCTTTCTCAGTGCTACTCAACCTTTCCTATCGGTAACCCTTTATTAAGGTATTTGGACTTAAAGGGAGACACAAGTCAGGGCCTGGTTTGGTCCTCGTCTCAAGCCTTATTGTGGCCTCCAACAGTTGCCTTTGGATTAAATGTTCTATATATCTGTTAAGGTCTTCTAGTCTAATGTGTCATTTAAGGACTGATGTTTTCTTAATCTTATGTCTGGAAGGTCTATCCATTGATGTAAGAGGGGTGTTAAAGTCTTCTGTTATTATTGTTCTCTATTTTTCCCTTTAGATCCAAGGTCTGTTAATATTTGCTTTACATATTTAGGTGTTCCTATGTAGGGTATGTAAATACTTTGAAATGCTATATATTCATGTGGATCAGCCATTTTATCATTTTGTAATATCCTTCTTTTGTTTCTTATCACAGTTTTTTAAAATACTAAGAATGTAATCCAAACTCTTTAACAGAGTATAATGGGCCCCATATAATGGAATGTCTCTTTTCCTTTCCAATCCTGTATATGACTGCTTCTGCTCTTTCTCAATGTATTGCAGCCATCCTAATCTGGTCATTGAAACACCTCAAATTCATCTCCACCTGAAAGCTTTTTCTGCTTAAAACCCAGTTCCCAAGTCTTTGGATGGCTTATATCTTTAGTTAAATTAGGTATCTGCTCAAAGAATTTTTCTGAATGCCTTACCCAAAACTTTTTATTCTTTCTATAACCCAATTTATTTTCTAACTTATGTTCCCCTTTCATTTTTTATTATAATACTTACCAAAAAAAGTATTGTATATTTAGTTTTTGCTTTTTGAAGATTTCCCCTATTATAATGTAAGATTCGCTAAAACTGAAACAAAAATGTCATGATCATCTATGTATTCTAGGTACCTAGTACAGTATCAAGACATTGTACTATTAAGTAAATACCTGTAAATGAATGAATAAATGAATGAATGAGTCAATGGATGACCTTTCATTCTGGGTGGATTTACCCTCCCCTTGAAAGAATAAATGTCATGTCTTCAAAACATGGAGATATACAGGACGAGAATATTTACAAGAACTAAAACTCCATCAGTACATTTTTCAAAGCATTCTTTTGTTTAAAAAATGTATTAGGAGCACCTGGTTGGCTCAGTCGGTTAAACATCTGACACTTGATCTGAGCTCAGATCTTGTCTCAATGTTGTGAGTTCAATCAAGCACTGCATGGAGCCTACTTTTTAAAAAACATATTAAAAAATATGTTCCTACTACTTGTCTATTTAATTTCCATTTTCAAAATAACATGAAAATTTCATAGAAATTTATTGTCTTTGCTATGCCTCTAGTTGTCCATATTTCTCATCCTTAAATCTTTTTTTTTTTTATTTACCTGTTTTTTCCTGGATATTTGATAGTAGCATTCATCTTCTCAAGGACCAAATTTTCTATCTTGTATCTTTGCTTTCTATACTAGTAGTATCTGTTATTTGTATTATTTTCTGCATTATAGACTATCCTACATTTATTTATTCTTCTAAATTCTTGAGTTGCAGAATGGCTCACTTAATTTTACCCATTTCCTGCTATTATGACCACTTCAAGTTATACATTTGCCCCCTAAGAACCACCTTATCTGAATCATACAAGCTTGCTATGTTTTATGACCATTCACTCAGTTTTATTTAGTTCTACATATTTTGTAATTCTCAGTATAATACCTAATTTGATCAATGAGTTATTTAAAGTTATTTGAAATGTGTGTGCTTTTGTGTTTGTATTTTTTGAGTCATTAATTTAAAAATTACAAAGAGAAAATCCTGAAAGCAGCCCGGGAAAAGAAGTCTGTAACATACAATGGTAAAAATATTAGATTGGCAGCTGACTTATCCACAGAGACCTGGCAGGCCAGAAAGAGCTGGCATGATATTTTCAGAGCACTAAACGAGAAAAACATGCAGCCAAGAATACTATATCCAGCTAGGCTATCATTGAAAATAGAAGGAGAGATTAAAAGCTTCCAGGACAAACAACAACTGAAAGAATTTGCAAATACCAAACCAGCTCTACAGGAAATATTGAAAGGGGTCCTCTAAGCAAAGAGAGAGCCTACAAGTGGTAGATCAGAAAGGAACAGAGACCATATACAGTAACAGTCGCCTTACAGGCAATACAATGGCACTAAATTCATATCTCTCAATAGTTACCCTGAATGTGAATGGGCTAAATGCCCCTGTCAAAAGACACAGGGTATCAGAATGGATAAAAAAACAAAACCCATCTATATGTTGCCTCCAAGAAACTCATTTTAAGCCCGAAGACACCTCCAGATTTAAAGTGAGGGGGTGGAAAAGAATTTACCATGCTAATGGACATCAGAAGAAAGCAGGAGTGGCAATCCTTATATCAGATCAATTAGATTTTAAGCCAAAGACTATAATAAGAGATGAGGAAGGACACTATATCATACTCAAAGGGTCTGTCCAACAAGAAGATTTAACAATTTTAAATATCTATGCCCCCAATGTGGGAGCAGCCAACTATATAAACCAATTAATAACAAAATCAAAGAAACACATCAACAATAATACAATAATAGTAGGGGACTTTAACACTCCCCTCACTGAAATGGACAGGTCATCCAAGCAAAAGATCAAAAGGAAATAAAGGCCTTAAACGACACACTGGACCAGATGGACATCACAGATACATTCAGAATATTTCATCCCAAAGCAACAGAATACACATTCTTCTCTAGTGCACATGGAACATTCTCCAGAATAGATCACATCCTCGGTCCTAAATCAGGACTCAACCGGTATCAAAAGATTGGGATCATTCCCTGCATATTTTCAGACCACAATGCTCTAAAGCTAGAACTCAACCACAAAAGGAAGTTTGGAAAGAACCCAAATACATGGAGACTAAACAGTATCCTTCTAAAGAATGAATGGGTCAACCGGGAAATTAAAGAAGAATTGAAAAAAATCATGGAAACAAATGATAATGAAAATACAACGGTTCAAAATCTGTGGGACACAACAAAGGCAGTCCTGAGAGGAAAATATATAGCGGTACAAGCCTTTCTCAAGAAACAAGAAAGGTCTCAGGTACACAACCTAACCCTACACCTAAAGGAGCTGGAGAAAGAACAAGAAAGAAACCCTAAGCCCAGCAGGAGAAGAGAAATCATAAAGATCAGAGCAGAAATCAATGAAATAGAAACCAAAAAAACAATAGAACAAATCAACGAAACTAGGAGCTGGTTCTTTGAAAGAATTAATAAAATTGATAAACCCCTGGCCAGACTTATCAAAAAGAAAAGAGAAAGGACCCAAATAAATAAAATCATGAATGAAAGAGGAGAGATCACAACTAACACCAAAGAAATACAAACTATTATAAGAACATACTATGAGCAACTCTACGGCAATAAATTTGACAATCTGGAAGAAATGGATGCATTCCTAGAAACATATAAACTACCACAACTGAGCCAGGAAGAAATAGAAAGCCTGAACAGACCCATAACCAGTAAAAAGATTGAAACAGTCATTAAAAATCTCCAAACAAACAAAAGCCCAGGGCCAGACGGCTTCCCGGGGGAATTCTACCAAACATTTAAAGAAGAACTAATTCCTATTCTCCTGAAACTGTTCCAAAAAATAGAAATGGAAGGAAAACTTCCAAACTCATTTTATGAGGCCAGCATCACCTTGATCCCAAAACCAGACAAGGATCCCACCAAAAAAGAGAGCTATAAACCGATATCCTTGATGAACACAGATGAGAAAATACTCAACAAAATACTAGCCAATAGGATTCAACAGTACATTAAAAAGATTATTCACCACGACCAAGTGGGATTTATTCCAGGGCTGCAAGGTTGGTTCAACATCCGCAAATCAGTCAATGTGATACAACACATCAATAAAAGAAAGAACAAGAACCATATGATACTCTCAATAGATGCTAAAAAAGCATTTGACAAAGTACAACATCCCTTCCTGATCAAAACTCTTCAAAGTGTAGGGATAGAGGGCACATACCTCAATATCATCAAAGCCATCTATGAAAAACCCACCGCAAATATCATTCTCAATGGAGAAAAACTGAAAGCTTTTCCGCTAAGGTCAGGAACAGGGCAGGGATGTCCATTATCACCACTGCTATTCAACATCGTACTAGAGGTCCTAGCCTCAGCAATCAGACAACAAAAGGAAATTAAAGGCATCCAAATCGGCAAAGAAGAAGTCAAATTATCACTCTTCGCAGATGATATGATACTATATGTGGAAAACCCAAAAGACTCCACTCCAAAACTGCTAGAACTTATACAGGAATTCAGTAAAGTGTCAGGATATAAAATCAATGCACAGAAATCAGTTGCATTTCTCTACACCAACAGCAAGACAGAAGAAAGAGATATTAAGGAGTCAATCCCATTTACAATTGCATCCAAAACCATAAGATACCTAGGAATAAACCTAACCAAAGAGACACAGAATCTATACTCAGAAAACTATAAAGTACTCATGAAAGAAATTGAGGAAGACACAAAGAAATGGAAAAATGTTCCATGCTCCTGGATTGGAAGAATAAATATTGTGAAAATGTCTATACTACCTAAAGCAATCTACACATTTAATGCAATTCCTATCAAAGTACCATCCATCTTTTTCAAAGAAATGGAACAAATAATGCTAAAATTTATATGGAACCAGAAAAGACCTCGAATAGCCAAAGGGATATTGAAAAAGAAAGCCAACGTTGGTGGCATCACAATTCCGGACTTCAAGCTCTATTACAAAGCTGTCATCATCAAGACAGCATGGTACTGGCACAAAAACAGACACATAGATCAATGGAACAGAATAGAGAGCCCAGAAATAGACCCTCAAATCTATGGTCAACTAATCTTCGACAAAGCAGGAAAGAATGTCCAATGGAAAAAAGACAGCCTTTTCAATAAATGGTGCTGGGAAAATTGGACAGCCACATGCAGAAAAATGAAATTGGACCATTCCCTTACACCACACACAAAAATAGACTCAAAATGGATGAAGGACCTCAATGGGAGAAAGGAATCCATCAAAATCCTTGAGGAGAACACGGGCAGCAACCTCTTCGACCTCTGCCGCAGCAACATCTTCCTAGGAACAACGCAAAAGGCAAGGGAAGCAAGGGCAAAAATGAACTACTGGGATTTCATCAAGATCAAAAGCTTTTGCACAGCAAAGGAAACAGTTAACAAAATCAAAAGACAACTGACAGAATGGGAGAAGATATTTGCAAACAACATATCAGATAAAGGACTAGTGTCCAGAATCTATAAAGAACTTAGCAAACTCAACACCCAAAGAACAAATAATCCAATCAAGAAATGGGCAGAGGACATGAACAGACATTTCTGCAAAGAAGACATCCAGATGGCCAACAGACACATGAAAAAGTGCTCCATATCACTCGGCATCAGGGAAATACAAATCAAAACCACAATGAGATATCACCTCACACCAGTCAGAATGGCTAAAATCAACAAGTCAGGAAATGACAGATGCTGGCGAGGATGCGGAGAAAGGGGAACCCTCCTACACTGTTGGTGGGAATGCAAGCTGGTGCAGCCACTCTGGAAAACAGCATGGAGGTTCCTCAAAATGTTGAAAATAGAACTGCCCTATGACCCAGCAATTGCACTATTGGGTATTTACCCTAAAGATACAAACGTAGTGATCCAAAGGGGCACGTGCACCCGAATGTTTATAGCAGCAATGTCCACAATAGCCAAACTATGGAAAGAACCTAGATGTCCATCAACAGATGAATGGATCAAGAAGATGTGGTATATATACACAATGGAATACTATGCAGCCATCAAAAGAAATGAAATCTTGCCATTCGCAACAACATGGATGGAACTAGAGCGTATCATGCTTAGCGAAATAAGTGAAGCAGAGAAAGACAACTATCATATGATCTCCCTGATATGAGGAAGTGGTGATACAACATGGAGGCTTAAGTGGGTAGAAGAAGAAGAAATGAAACAAGATGGGATTGGGAGGGAGACAAACCATAAGTGACTCTTAATCTCACAAAACAAACTGAGGGTTGCCGGGGGGAGGGGGTTTGGGAGAAGGGGTGGGATTATGGACATTGGGGAGGGTATGTGATTTGGTGAGTGCTGTGAAGTGTGTAAACCTGGTGATTCACAGACCTGTACCCCTGGAGATAAAAATATATGTTTATAAAAATAAAAAATTAAAAAAATAATAATAATAATAGAACATATGTATATTCATGTATATTGAATGATGCTTCAGATGACATCTTAAAATTTCAACTAAACTTTACCAATAAAAAATAGCCCCTCCTTTTTAAAAAAAAAATTACATTAGAATCAGTATTTTGGTGTGTATGATTTTAATTTCTTGATATATGTTACAATTGTAACATGGCCTAGTACATGGTCAATTTTTATAATTATTCCATGTGTCCTAGAAGAGAACATGCACTTACCAGTCTCTGGATACAAAATTCAATATATTCCCCATATTAGTGATTTTTTTAAAACATTCTATATTCTTACTAATTTTTTTCACTGACCTATAAGTTATCAAGAAAAATTTCTTGAAATCCTCAGTCTGATGGCACAATTTTGTTTCCTGCATAATTTTGATAATTATATATATATATAATTATACATATTTTATATATCATATATATGATATATAAACATATATATTCTATACATTTAAAGATTTATTAGAGAAAGAATGAAGATGCAAGCAGTGGGATGGGCGGTAACAGGCAGAGGAAAAGGATCCCAAGCAGACACAGGGCTCAATCCCACCACCCAAGATCGTGACCTGAGCTGAAATCAAGAGTAGGATGCTTAACTGACAGAACCATCCAGATACACCTCTCCCTATATTTTAAATAAAAATTTTATATTACCCTAATTTTAAATTTACAGAAAAGTTGCAAAGATAGCACAGAGGTTCCCATATACTCCATATCCACTATCCTCCATTATTTGCATCTTAAGTTAATATACTACATGATCATGGTTATTGGATCCAGACTGATATATCATTATTAACTAAAATCTATACTTGATTCAGATTTATTGATTTTTTTTAAGCTGGTATAATTTTTCAGTCATCATATATTCCATCCTGGATACTGTTAAATTTAGTCATTGTGTCTCTTCAGGCTCTTCTTCTCTATGACAGTTTCTAAGTTTTTGAGTAGTTTTAAGGTAGTTTTGAAGAACTCTAGTCAGGTAATCTGTAGAACATCTTTTGGATGGGATTATCTTTTTTTTTTTCTTATTTTTACATTCAAGTAATGGGTATTTTGGAGAAAGACTAGAGAGATAAGGTATTGTTCTTATTATATCATATTGACTGGATATACAGTCAATACTACTTATTATTTATATAAATCAATTGACTGAGGGTCACATCTGTCAGAATTCTCCTTTACAAAGTTCCTCTGTTTCTCCCTTTCTATGTTACCTTCTTCGGAAGGAAGTCATTAAGTATAGCTCACATTTATGGGAATTGTGCTCCACCTCACTGAGAACAGAGTATCAACATAAACTATTTGGAATTCCTCTGCATGTGAGATCTTTATCTTCTCCCAGTTTATTTCTTTAATAATGAACTTATATAGATATAGCCTTGTAGAAAATAGTTTTGTATTTAGGGTTATAATCCAATATTATTTTTTAAATTTTTGCCTCTTAAATTATTCCAGCTCTGGTCGTCAGATGTTGAATTCTGTGTTCCTTTAACCTACCCCTGTAATTGTGGGTTTCTGTTTGCTTTGGTTTTTATTTATTTATTTCTTTATTTTTGAAGCATCTTGTATATTTCTTGCTCCACTCCTGGAAATAGTTATTTCTCCAGAGATCTCTGATTCCTTTAATTGGACCATGGTATTCAAAACCAAGATTTGGGGGCTCAATATACTTGTTGCTGCTGAGGTATCTTTCCTTCCCTCTAGGCTTTCTCAGGGGACAATGAAGGAAATAATGTGTCTGTGTGTGTGTGTGTGTGTGTGTGTTAACCCATATATGTATATTTTTCTATAAATACTTTTCTGTGTAGCCATCTACATTTATATTAAGTTTTAAGCATGAATTCGTAGTGTTGTATTGAATTTTAATCCATTACCAAACGGATCATTCTAGACTTCTCTCCTTGCCTGTCTATAAGCTCCTACTTCAACAGTGAAAAACCTTGCTTCAATGATCATTTGTTTACTGAATTTTCAATTCAAGTATGCATGTATAGCTGTGTCAGGATTGTTAATCTGTTCTCTTGTAGAAAACAAGTTCATCAGTAGAACGCATTGCTTATGTGAAGTTCCTTTGCTTTTTAGTCTGATATTAGTCATCTTCAAGTTTAGATAGAACACCACCTCTCCCTCCACCCCCTTCAGTGAGGTTGTTTCACATATTTTGGAGACAGATTATTGGTAACATTATGAATTCCATCTTGTTATGCCCCCATCACCTAGATGATTTTTTAAATTTGCAATACTTAAGGGTCATTTTGTGCTGTGTGTTTTGGTTTTCACAAATGCATAATGTTATATATCCACAATTATACTGCATAGTTTCATTTCCCTGAAAAATCTCCTGCATTAACATCTGTTCACCTCCTTCTTCCTAAATTCCTGGCACTCACTGATTTTTTTTTTAACTTTCTTTATAGATTTGCTGTTTCCAGAATATCATATATTTAGAATAACATATTATGTATCCTGAAAAGCCTGGCTTCATCCACTTAGCAATATTCACTTAAGATTCATCCACGTCTTTTCATGCCTGATATTTCACTTTTTCTTTAGTTAAAATACTTTATATTTTATTTTTAATTTTAAGAGCACGTTTTGGTTCACAACAAAATTACCGATTTTTAAATTTCTAAATGGCATTCCATTGTGTGAATGTACCACAGATTGTTTATTCAGGCACCTGTTGAAGGACATCTTTGTTGATTCCAGTTTAGAGTGACTATAAATAAAGCTGCTATAAACATTTGTGTGCTGGTTTTGTCTGAACAGAAGTTTTCAGAGAAGTTGGGTAAATATCTAGAAGTATGATTGTTGGATAACATGAAAAGCCAATGTTTAGCTTTGTAAGAAACTTCTAAACTGTCTTCAGAGGGTTTGTGCCAGGCTGCATTGCCACTGGCATGTATGCAAGTTCCTTCCATGCCATGTCTTTTTTTTGTTTGTTTTTAAGATTTATTTACTTATTTGAGAGAGAGAGAGACCACATGCAAGTATGAGTGGGGGGAGGTGCAGAGGGAGAGAGCAGACTCCCTGATGAGGAAGGAGCCTGAAATGGAGCTCAATCTCCCCACCCTTAGATCATGACCTAAGCCACATTAAAGAGTTGATGCTTAACTAACTGAGCCATCCAAGTGCCCTTTGTACTATGTTACTTCGTCTTTGTCAACATTTGGTGTTGTCCAGTTCTCGAGCCATTCTATAATGTGCATTGCTATTATTTTGTTTTGTTTAAGTAGCAGTTCCCTAATGGCAAATGATTGTGATCATCTTTTTATGCGCTTAATTTGACATTTATATAATATTTCTTTCTGGAGTGTATGTTCAGAACTGTTGTTCATTTTTAAATTGGTGGTTGTTTCTGATGAGTTTTAAGAGTTCCTTGTATATTTTAGATATCCAACCATAATCCAGTATGTTCTGCAAATATTTTCTCCCATTGTATGGTTTTCTCCCATTGTATGATTTGTCTTTCTACTCTGTCTACAGTTTCTTTCACTAAACACAAGATTTAACTTGAATAATTCCAATAATCAATGAATAGTACTTTGATGTTATACCTAAAAGTTATGAACTAAACTCTAGGTCATGTGAACTTTCTCCAACTTATAGAAATTTTATAGTTTTGCATTTTTATATTTTGATATAATTCACTTTGAGTTACTTTTTACCAATTGGGCAAGGTCTGTATCTAGGTTTTGTTTTGTTTTGTTTTGTTTTGCATAAATGTCCACTTATTCACATTCTTTGTTAAAAAGACCAACCTTTCTCCACTGAATTGTCTTTGACATTTTGTTAAAGATCTGTTGACTATATTTTTATGAGTCTACTTTTGGTGTATCTGTTTTGTTCTCTTCTTCCATGTGTCTTTAAAATTAGTTTGTCCATACCTAGAAACTAGCTTGCTGGAATTTTTATTGGAAATCTGTAAATTTTTGAATCTGTCATTAGATCTGTAGATTAAGTTAAGAATTAATATCTTCACAATATTGAGACTTCCGATCCTTGGACATGAAGTATCTCTTCATTTATATAGATCTTTGATTTCTTTAATCAGTGTTTTAGTTTTCTGCATATTAACCTTATATTTATATTGTTAGATTTATGTCTGAGTATATAATATTTGTGTTTTATTCTATACATATAATGTATGTACTTTTAGATGTATTGAAGTTCAAATTCTAATTATTCTTTGCTGGTATATAGTAAATTGGGTTTTGAACATTAATATTGAATCTTGAGACCTTGTTAAACTTGTTTATTACTTCCAAGAAATTGTGTATTGACTTACTAGAACTTTCTATATACATAATCATGTCTTCTGAGAATAAAGGAAGTTCCATTTTTTCTTTTAACCTGTTACCTTTTATTTATTTTTCTTATTTACTAGGTAGAACTTCTACTATATATCAAACAAATTGATAGTGAATGCAGCTTGTTTGACCTCTTTGGGGTCTTTCTATCTCAGGAGAAAGGCATCCAGTCCCTCAATATTATGTATGATGTTAGCTGTAGGTTGTATTGAATATGCTCTTTATCAGGTTGTAGACATTTCCCTCCATTCTTAATTTCTTGAGTTTTTAATCATAAACGTGTGCTAAATTCTGTGATGACTCTTTCTTCATCAATTGATAAGATCATATCATTTTTCTACCTTAGCCTGATGTAGATTGTATTGCTTTTTTGAATGTTGAACTAGTCTTACATATGTGGAATAAATTCCACATTGTTGTGATGTATAGTTCTTTTTATACATTGTTGGATTCAATTTCTTAATACTGTTGATAATTTTTGCATCTATATTCATTCATGAGAGATGTTGATCTGTAGTTTTCATTCTGTGCAATGTCCTTATTAGGGTTATACATAAAATGAGTTAAGAAGTGCATTCTATTTTTCTGGAAAAGATGATGGAGAATTATATAATTAATTTTATAAGTGTTAGATAAAATTTACCAGTGAAACCATCTGAGTTTGATGCTTTCCTTCAGAAGGTTACTAATTATTGATAAAATGTTGTGTGTGTATATGTGCATTCACAAAGATGCACGTGTACACATGTGTGTGTATAGTTCTGTTTAGGTTACTTGATTCTCATATGAATTTTGGTATTTTTTATATTTTAAGGAATTGGTCAATTTTGTATGAATTATCAAATTTGTGGTGATACGGTTTTAGAGTTACTCTATTATCCTTTTAATGTCCATGCGATCAGTACTGCTACCTTTTTTTCTAGTAGTGGTAATTTGTCTCTTTTTTCTTGGTTAGCCTGGCTAGAGATACATTGGTTGGCTAGTGCTGCGGTGACAGAATCCCACAGACCCGGTGGCTATTAAAACAACAGAATTTATTTTCTCTCACAACTCTGGGAGCTAGAAGTCCAGGGTAAAATTATCAGCAGGATTGACTTCTGGGAAGCCTCCTTGGTTTGCAGATGGTTGCTTCCTCGCTGTGTCTTCACTTAACCTTTCCTCTGTGCATGTGCACTCGGCATGTCTCTTCCTCTTCTTAAAAAGACACTAGCCCTGTTGGATTAGGGCATTATCCTTATGAACCTCATTTAATTGTATTTATGTTTCTAAAACCCCTATCTCTAAAAATAGTCACATTGAGAGTTAGTATTTCAACATGTGAATTTAGGAGAGCTTCCCAGGTACCCCAATCTGTGCTGATTTTTGACTGCTTAATCTATCACTTCCTGCCATAGAGATATTGAAGTCTCTTGATGTAATAGTGGATTTCTCTGATTTTCCATTTAGGACTGAACACAATTCAGTCCGTAATAGAGGCTTATTAAGTTTTACTGATGTTTTCAAAAAGCCAGTTTTTGGTTTTATTTTGTTGATTTTCCTTATTGTTTTCCTCTTTTCTATTATATTGTGGTATGCTCTAGTTTTTATTATTTATATTCTTCTGCTTGCTTGAGACTGACTGTTTTTCTTCCCGAATTTGCTGAAGTTGAAGCCTTGTCACTAATTTTAGATATTTATTCTTTTTAAATGGATGTATTTATTGATACAGATTTTTCTTTATGTGCTTTGTGTATATCCCCAAATTTTTAGAAGATATATTTTCATTTTTGTTTTCTTCAAAATACTAATTTCTCTTGAGATCTCTTATTTAACCCCTGGATCATTTAAAACTCTTTTGTGATAGGGGATTTTTCCAGCTATCTTTCTGTTATCTTTTCAGCTATCTTTCAAGCTATCTTTCTTTTCCTTTTCAATTCTGTTTGGTATAAGAATATACTTTCTATGTGTTCTATTTATTTAAAATTTTTGTGGTGTGCTTTGTTGTATATCTTAATAAAACATGAGAGCTTGAGAAGAAAAGTGCATTCTGCTCTTGTGGGATGGAGTATCAGATCAAGTTGATGGTGTCAATAGATCATTTATATCTGTGCTGATTTTTTTAAAAAAAATATTTATTTGAGAGAGAGAATGCACACTAACAAGGGGAAGGGGCAGGTGGAGAGGGAGAAGCCACCTTCCCACTGAGCAGGGAGCTCCACTACAATGCAAGGCTGGATCTCAGGACCCAGAATTCATGACCTGAGCCTAAGGTAGGCATTTTACTGACAGAGCTTCCCAGGCACCCCAATCTGTGCTGATTTTTGACTGCTTAATCTATCACTTCCTGCCATAGAGATATTGAAGTCTCTTGATGTAATAGTGAATTTCTCTGATTTTCCATTTAGTACTATTAGTATGTGCCTCATGTAATTTGACTCTTTTTGGTTGGTAGATGCATGTTAAAGATTGTTATGTCTTCTTGGAAAACAGATCTGTTCATCATTATGTAATGCTCCTCTTTATTCCAGATAATCTACCTTGTGAAATCAGCTTTGTCTGACATTAATACAGCTACTCTTATTTGGTTTTAGTGTTAGCATGTTATATCTGCTTCATCCCTTTTTATTCAATCTAAGTAAAATTTTATACTTAATAATGTGGGTTTCTTTCTTTCTTTTTCTTTAAAGATTATTTATTTATTTATTTGACAGAGATCACAAGTAGGCAGAAAGGCAGGCAGAGAGAGGAGGAAGCAAGCTTCCCACTGAGCAGAAAGCTTGATGCGGGGGTCGATCCCAGGACTCTGAGATCATGACCTGAGCCAAAGGCAGAGGCTTAACCCACCCATGGTTTCTTATGGACAACATATAGCTGGGTCATGATTTTTGTACTTACTCTAATAATTATGTCTTTTACGTGGTGGATTAAGGCCATGTACATTTAAAGTGATTGTTGAGGGGTGCCTGGGTAGCTCAGTTAGTTAAGTGATTGGCTCTTGATACTGGCTCAGGTCATGATTTCAGAGTCCTGGGACTGAGCTCTGTGTGGGGCTTCTTGCTTTGTGGGGAGTCTGCCTGGGGATTCTCTCTCTCTCCGCCTCTGCCTCTTCCCGGGCATGCTCATGCGTTCTCTCTCTCTCTCAACCTCTGTCTCTCTTTATCTCTTATATAAATAATATAAAAAAATAAAGTGGTTATTGAAATAGCTTGGTTAATACCCACCATGTTTGTGTTTGCATTTGTTCTTTTTTCTTTTTTTCCACTTTTTTGTTTTTCCTTCTCACGTTTTACTGAGAATTTTTAAGCTTAAACTTATCTACTTAACTAGTGTATTAATTAGACTTATTTCACTAATTTTGGGTGGAAACTGAGTACTGGATTTCCCAGTATACATTTCTAAGGCCACCTTCAAATAACACTATACCACTTGATGGTAGTGTAGCTGCCTTATAACACATATTTCCAGTTTCTTCCACTGTCTTATCTGACATTGAGTTAGTCACGTCACTTATCCACAGCTACAATCACCAAATAAATTGATATTATTATTACTTTAAACAGTTATCTTTTAGATCAAATAAGGATCAAACATTATTTTACCTTCTTTTCCTCTATTTATGTTGTTCTTTTCTTTATATAGATCCAAGTTTCTAACCTATATCATTGCCTTCTGACTCAGAAACTTTTAAAAATTCTCCTTTCAGGCTGCTGGTAATGAATTCTTTTGCTTGTCTAAGAATATAGTTCTTCATTTTTGAAGGATAATTTTACTGTGTATAGAATTCTAGGTTAGTGAGTTTTTGTCTTTCGGTACTAGATTTACCTTCCTGTATTCTTGCATGCATGATTCCTAACAAGAAGTCTGCTGTAATTCTTACTCCTTTTTTAATCCATGTACAAGATTTCTTTTTTCCTCTGCATACTAGTTTTCCTTTTTTTCTTTAAATTCTTTTAAGTTTTCTTTTGTTATTTTTCTCCATTGGAATATGTTATGCCTCTTTTTTTTTTTTTTTTTTTGACTTTGCTTGGTTTTATTTGATATTTTATGTGGTATTTTATCAGTCTTCTCTGATCCTTGTGGGTCCTTGGCTTGAAGTCTGTCAATTTGGGGAAGTTTTTACTTGCTATTTTTAATATTCCTTCCCCACTTCCTTTTTCATGTCCTTCTGCTATTCCAGCTACGTGTATATTACACCTTTTGAAATTGTTCCACAGTCCTTGGATGTTCTGACTCATCCCCCACTCCTATTTTCTCCTTGGTTTAGGAAGCTTCGAGTGATCTATCCTCCAAGTCATTGGATCTTTCTTTGGCTTTGTCCAGTCTACTTGTTAGTTCCTCAAACGCTATCTTCATTATTGTTGTGTGCTTTTTAATCTCCAGCATTTCCTTTTGATAATTCCTTGGAGTTTCTATCTCTTAGTTTATATTACCTGTCTGTTATTTTATGTTGTCTATTTTTACTATTATTGTTTTTAACATGTTAATCATATTTATTTAAATTCCATACCTGATCATTTCAATGTCCATGTCATCTGAGTGTAGTTACAATACTTGCTTTGTATCTTTAAACTGTTTTTTCCTGGGGCACCTGGGTAGCTCAGTGAGTTAAAGCCTCTGCCTTCGGCTCAGGTCATGATCCCAGGGTCCTGGGATTGGGCCCCGCATCAGGCTCTCTGCTCAGTGGGGAGCCTGCTTCCCCCTCTCTCTCTGTCTGCCTCTCCACCTACTTGTGATCTCTGTCTGTCAAATAAATAAATTTAAAAAATATTTAAAAAAAATAAACTGTTTTTTTCCCATTTTTTTTTCAATCATTCTTCTTAATTATTTATTGAAAGCCAGACATACCGTATCAGATAAGAGAAACTGAAACAAATAGGACTCTTATGTGAAATTACATGCCAATCTGGTTAGGAATGGGGCTATGTTTGATGTTTCTGTAGCTACAGAGGGCAGAGGACTTTAAATACTTGTAATATCTGTATTTTTGTCTATCCTCGTAACATTTTGCTTCCATGAGCACTCTTCATCAAAGTCAATCTGTGTCTTACATTTCTCTCTCTGTCTATTGTTAAAATGACAAAACCCTATTGTTGTGGTAGTAATGTTTGTGAAAGATAAATAAACTTTGGATTAAAGCTCAGTGTTTCAGTGGGGCTGGGTCTTGGGGCTTGTCGTAAACAATGGTTTTTCTAGTGGTTTAGTTCCTTTTTCCTACTGATTGCCACTCTCTCTTTCCTGGCTTCACTATTCCAAATCTGTTTGAAGTCTTAACCTCAGTTGACTATGCTTCTTCTTTCTTTAGGTAAAAGGAAAACTTTGGTCAACTATTTTTCCTAGTTTTGGTAAGGCTCTAGTAAAGTATTTTACTCTGGATAGTAGGCATTTCTTGAGAGGGCCCTGGACTTATTTCTTAATGGTCTTCCTTCCTTTCTCCTTTCAGGGCAACAGTACAATCTTTCTCAATCCTAACTCTTTGAAGTTGGTGGGAGATAGTACCCATAGGTATATGGCTGTACTTCTATGATCATAGTCTCCAGGAATTTCTCATTCTCATCCGGGTTCATAGACTGCTTCTAGAAATTCCTTGAAATTATAATTTGTGTTCCTACCAGTGATTTTCTGCTGCAGTGGTTTCTGCTCTAGGGAAGCAAATTTGCAGATTTCTTTTACTATAGCTCTCCAAACCTACCTACCTCTTCAGATTATTGGAGTGGCAGTTATCCCTGAGATTTTAATTCTCTGATGGGTACAAGAAAATCCCTGATTTTTAGTTTGTCCAGTTTTTCTTGTTCTAAAGATAGGAGTGACAACTTCTAAGCTCTTTACATGTTGAAGCCTAAACTGAAAGTCCTCCATTCTTGTATTTCTGTATTTGAATGAATTATTTTCCCAAGAGGGGAGGAGAATAAACTAGAAGCATTTAAGTTGCTTAATACTTGTTCTACTCTCTTTTGAGTTCAGCTTTGCAAATGAAAATATTTAATACCTCTCTATAATAGTAGACCAGATAGTCTCAACATGTGAACTACTTACTTGTGATAGATGCTGATGTTTGCTAGTGAAATGTGAGGAAGAGAAGAAAGTGGCTTCACCTGCTCTCTATGAACAAGACAGCAAGTAGAGCTCCTATTCATAGTGTCAAAGCAGAGTTGGGAACAAAAGAAAGTGAATGTCTGCCCCAATCTCTTGAGATTAGAAGTAGACAAGTGAGGGTGGCTGCTGTGTTTGTGGGGAGGACTCAATCTGAAAGCCCAAGAAACAACCCTGAATTTAAGTTGGAAATTAAGGTTGCTAATTTCTAGGTTTGGGGTAGCAAAATAATGCATAAACCGAATTATTTTGATTGCTTAGATTGTTGTATCTGTTACCATGAGGCACAGACATAATTGGGATCAATATGATGATTACTTCTGGAATTTTCACACTTTGAATTTGGAAAGGACTCCAAACCTGTCATAAGTGTGGCAGCTTGGAGCAGACTATATAGAGATATTTCCCTATTGCTAGTTCATTCTTTATCTCCTCAGGTCGCTTCTGAATTAACCAGTGAGTGTGTTAAGTAGTTGCTAGTACTCTGGTAGCTTTCCAATTCAAATCCCTGAGCTTCTGCTTATCCATCCATCTGGGAGATTTCTCTAGTGCCAGAGGACTTGGGTCAGCTCATTTTTTTGACATCACAGAAATGCCAGCTATTTGCCAGTTATTGAATGCCCCAGCCATAATCTTGAACTAGTGAAGTTGGGAGTCAGTGGAAAAGTGAAAAATAAACTAGCCACCTTTTTGCTTTGTAGGAAAATTATTGGAACTGCCCTACAAAGCTTCTCTAAATGTTTCCAGCAGGGTTCTATCTCAGTGACACACACTGGCAACTTGATTATTATTATAAATTTCAGTATCCTTCCATGCTCTCTTCCTCACTTTCCTTACTTACTCACTATGCCGCTAGGGGTAGCCACCTAGATCAATTAAATATTCATTCTTGAAGGGACTTAAAATTATGTATTCTTTTCCTGACAGAAAGAACTCAGTGGCTGCTGCACATTCCTCAACTTTTAGAAACACACATCTGTGACATAGAGGTGATAAATGTAACACTAGCATATTGCACCTTGGGTGTTTTTTTTTTTTTTTAAGATTTTATCTATTTTTTTGACAGACACAGGGAGAGAGGGAACAGAAGCAGGGAGAGTGGGAGAGGGAGAAGCAGGCTCTCTGCTCAGCAGGGAGCCTGAAGCAGGGCTCTATCCCAGGACCCTGGGATCATGACCTGAGCAGAAGGCAGACGCTTCACAACTGAGCCACCCAGGCGCCCGATGAACCCCACGCACCTTGGCTTTTTATCTATATTTTCCAGCTCTAAGAATTTCAAGAAGGAAACTTACATGACACAATAAAGCTTAGCTTACCAGTGTCTTTAGCATCACCTATGGGCAATGCAAAAAGATAACCATGTATACTTGAATTAGATGAGCCTCTGGAAGTTCTAAGTAGATATAATAGTCTCTGCTGTACATAACAAAATTTTCACTGGAGAGAGCTATTACATGGCCATTTCTTTCCAGCTAATTTATTCTATATATATTTTTAAAATCAAGAATATGATTCAGAGGGGAACTAGACTATGTATCTTAAGGTTTTCCTCATTTTACTCTAGGAAGAAGGTTGTACAGAGAGATGCAGAAATCCCAGAATTGTTAGTCTAGTTGGGGTAGAGAGGTCATGGGGAACCAGAAGTCTCAGCAGAGACATCTAGCCAGGAGACATGTGGGAGCAAATGTGAATTACGGAATGGAATGGTAGGTCAGTATGACAACTCCGTGGACAAAAGAACACAGAAGAGGTTTCCAGCAGTTTTCCCCACTAGGAAATAGCAGAAATAGTAAACTTACTGAGGACTTACAGGAAGCTCCCCATTTTTCTCCAAAAACCCCTAAGCAGGACATTTTAAGAATAAAATCAATAAAGGGCTACATAATTAATCTACGTTCCTGGATCATAAAATCAACCTTTTTTCCCCATTACATATAGATCTGTCCATTAACTAAGTCATATGGAGTACCAGGATTTATTACATTCATTTCACAGAGGGGTGTGTGTGTGTGTGTGTGTATTCATGCGTTCACACATGCACAGATACACATACACAATAACAAGTGTGGACAGATGTGGTTATTTATGGAAATAGACTCCAGGTAGTTTTATATAATTTCATGTAGTTTTTTCTAGTTGTCTTGCAAAGATAAAACATATATTATGGGTGAAAAATTCTCTTTTATAAATAGAAAAAAGCATTTTGGAAATGTCTTGATTGGGTCTGCAATGATTCCACCAACACATTCCTATTCTCTTTTTTGTTATTATAGTAAAATATATAAAACTAAATTTTCACTTTAACCATTTTTTAAAAAAAAATGTATTTATTTGACAGACAGAGATCACAAGTGGGCAGAGAGGCAGGCAGAGAGAAAGAGGGAGAAGCAGGCTCCCCACTGAGCAGAGAGCCCAATGCGGGGCTCGATCCCAGGACCCTGAGATCACGACCTGAGCTGAAGGCAGAGGCTTAACCCACTGAGCCACCCAGGCGCCCCCACTTTAACCATTTTTAAGTGTATAATTCAGTGGTATTAGAATCACGCTATTGTGCAACTGTCATCAGTATCCATTTTCAAAAATTTTTAATTACCCCCAAACAGAAATTTGTTACCTGTTAGGTTAAAAATTTTCTATTCCTCCTCTTCCTTCTCTCCTTAGCTCCCCCAGTCATTTTCCCTCTCTATAGATTTTCTTACTCCAGATATTTCATATATGCGGCATGATACATTTATCCTTTTGTGATTGGATCATTTCATTTAATATATTCTTTTCAAGGTTAGTGTATGTTATAGTTTGTATCAGAACTTTATTCCTTTTTTTAATAGCTGAATAATATTCCATGGTGTTTATATGCCACATTTTGTTTATTCATCTGTTGATGCATAATTCTGTTGCTTCTACTTTTGTCTAGTGTGAAAAACGCTACATGACCATTGGAATACACATAACTCTTTGAATCTCTATTTTCAGTTCATTCCTATATACCTAGGAGTAGAATGCTGGGTCATATTTAGCTTTCTGAGGGACTGCCATGCTGTTTTCCACAGCAGCTGCACCATTTTACACCCCCCACCAGCAATGTATGAGCCTTCCAACTTCTCCACAACCTCACCAACTCTTGCTATTTTTTGCTTTATGTATATCATAGACATCCAAGGTAGGTGCACACTGATACTTCATTGTGGGTTTTGTTTGCATTTCCCTAATGAGTAAGGATATTTAATAGCTTTCATGTGTTTATTGGCTATTTCGATATTTTCTTAGGGTAAATATATACTGATGTCCTTTACCCATTTTAATTGAGTTATTTGTGTTGTTGAGTTATAGCTCCTTATATATCCTAGATAATAAGCCCTATCAGATACAGGATTTGTAGGTATTTTCTCCTACCTTATAGATTTTTTTCACTTTCTGTGTAACGCCTTTTAATGCAAAAGAGATTTTAATTTTGATGAAGTTCAACTTATTTTTCTTTTTTTGTTCGTGCTTTTGGTGTCATATCTAATAATCTATTGCCAAGTTAGAGTTATCTGTATTTTCCTTCTAAGAGCCTTATCATTTTAGTTCTTTTATTTGAGTCATTGATCCATTTTTAATGGTTAATGGTGAAAAGTAGGGTTCCAACTTTATTCTTTTGCATGCAGAAATTCAGTTGCCCAATATCCTGTGTAGAAGAGATGTTCTTTCCCTATTCCATGGATTAGGCACCATTGTCAAAAATAGCCATAAATGCATGAGTTTATTTCTGGACTCACAGTTCTATCCTTTGGTCTATGTATCTACCCTTATGCCAGTGCCATACTGTCTTGATTACTGTGACATTGTAGTTTTGAAATCAGAAAGTGTGAGTACTCCAACTTTGTTCTTTATCAAGACTGTTTTGTCCATTTGGGGCCCCTTTGGATTCCATATGAATTTGATGGTTATTCTCCATGTTTGTGAAAAAGGCTGTTGGAACTTTGATAGGAAGTGCATTGGAACTATGATTGCTTTAAGTGTATTGACATTTTAAAAATATTAAGTATTCTTGACCATGAAAATACAGTGTCTTTTCTTTAAATGTTCTTTAGTTTCTTTTAGCAATATTTTTCAGTTTCTGGTGTATAAGTCTTTCACCTCCTTGGTTAAATTTAATCCTAGGTATTGTATACTTTAAATGCTATTGTAAACAGAATTGCTTTCTTAATTTCCTTTTTTGGGTTATTCATTACATGTGTACAAAACCACAGCTAATGTTTGTTTGTTGATTTTGTACACTGAAGTTTTGCTGATTTTGTTTTTCTTTTTAAGCTCTAGTAGATTTTTGTGGATTCTTCGGTTTTCTAAAACTGGAATCCTATCATCAGAGAATCAAAATAATTTTATCCTTCCCTTTTCAATATGGATGCTTTTTACTAAGTTTACTTGCCTAATTGCTCTGGCTAAAACAGCAAGTATTATGTTGAACAAAAATTGTAAAAGTTGGCATTCTTTTTCCTAATGTTAATGAAATTTTTAGTCTTTCACCATTGAACATATTAGCTGTGGGTTTTTTAAAAGTGTCTTAAATCATATTGAGGAAAGTTCCTTCTATTTCTGAACATTCCTATTGAGTTCTTATAAAGAATACTGTATTTATTGATAAAAGCCACGATTTCAGTCACTTAAGCTCTAATGTGTGAAACATGTTATTTAACAGCATTAAGATAACCTGTGGTTTAGTTCCTCATTTCCGTGAATGTTAAGGAAGAGATAAAATACATGTGTGCACAGATTATTCAGTTGCCTTCCAGATTCCAAAAATACCAAAGAGGTAGTCCAGATTATTTTGGATGTCTCCTTCAGTCCTTCTGTAAAAATAAAAACAGACTACAGCTTTTGGATCTGACGTCTTAGAAGACTGTTCGAACTACACTACAGTAAGCCATGTATATATTTAGGCCTCTCTCCATATTCTTTCATCTCTCAAGATTTCCTTTAAATTTTCCATCTTTTTATCAGACTGCCTTGTGAATTACCTCATTCCCTAAATGAAGTTTGCTTGTCTTACCTGTATGAAATTGGTTATTTCTTCATCTGTATTTTAAAACTATGCATCTTATTTGTACTCCTAGCATGGTGTTTGTCATGTTTTACCTATTTTATCTCTACCTGTACATAACTTCCTCAATAGTGGGATGGTAGGCAACTTTTCATTTTCTATCCATCATCCATGTGTTTGCCTTTAGTCTGGAAATGTACCTGTTCTCCTAATTCAGCTTTTCAGTGTCCATAGAATTGATTCCCAGTCTCAATCAGCATAACTCAACCCTCTAATCAACATAAGTTATTGAAGGATTGGCATATGCTCCAGCCTTAAGCAAATTACTGTATCCCATTACCTAACCAATTTAACTATTCAAGGTGGTGGTCAGCAAACTTTTTGTAAAAAGGACCACATAAATATTTTAGGCTTTGCAGACTATAGTGTTCTCCATTGCATATCCTTCTTGCTTTTTTTTTTTTATAATCAGTTAAAAAACATTCTGAATTTCTCCTATTAAAACACATCACTTGCTGGATTTTATCTAAGGGCTGTAGTTTGGTGATCTCTGTAAGGAAATATGACCTAAACCATTGTGAGCAGAGTCAGGACTTTTACTATCAGTGCTAGCTTAAAAACCCTTTCTTCTGCCAGGAAAAGGGAACGTTTATCCCCAAAACTACTGGAAGCTGTCTTGAAATTATGAAGGACTCAAACTATAAATATATTTAATATTAAGATTTCAAAGAAGCAAGAGAAATAAAATTGATCCATGTTGAGCTATAGAGTCAACTCTCCGCATCAATTATTTCTACACACAAACTTTACAATTTAATTTAAGCCAATAATTTCCACTTTTTAAGAATTATATTTTTAGTTTTATTTTTAATAAAAATTATTTTAACTGATAGACGTATTAATCTTTATGATTCTGGCACATAGGACAGGAAACATTCAGTGAATGTTTATTGTATATTTATGGGAAAAGCCGCATACTTATTCATTAGTTCCTTTGGCAATGAATGTTGTAAACCTTTTATATATATGTGTCTTAGGGATTGTGGTGAACAGATTTTACTCAATGAGCTTCGAAACTATGGTGATGCTCCATGCTGTGCTAAGAGAATTGAAGATAAAAGTAAATGAAGTCAGAGTCTATATTCAGATGGTAGTGAGAAAATATTCAAATGTCAAGTCCATAGAGACTGAAGCATGATCAAAATCAGGTTCAGATTATTTTCTGTCAGATTTGGGAATATAGGAATTAGATGGTCATAAAATGAGGGCAATACAGCAAGAAATATTTTCTTGTAGTTTGAAACAGTTCCTTAAAACTTTTTCATATAGGCCCCTGAAGGTGATTGTTTTAAAGATTTTTCTTGTATTTTAAGCTCTATTGCCTTGGATTCTTGCATTTCTTTTCTAGAGAGTGTGAGGTCAAATCACTTCAGGTTTTGATGTATTGATTTTGGCTACTCAGCTCGCCAATACTCTTCATTTTATTTATTTAAAGATTTTAAATTATTTTAAAGATCTTAAATTATTTTTCAGGCAGAACGCATGCACATGCACAAGCAGAGGGAGGGAGAGAGGGAGAAGCAGAGCCCCCCCGGCCCCCCCGAGCAAGGAGTCCAATGTGGGACTCAATCCTAGGACCCTGGGATCATGATCTGAGCCAAAGGCAGATACAGAACGACCCAGGCATCCCTACTCTTAGTTTTAGATTTTATTTTGAAGAATGTGCGTTGCCTTTAAAAGATGGTTATTTGTTCTAATTTAATGGTTTTATGAATCTGTAGTTCAGAGGCTCAGATATATGTAGAATCAGGTGGTTCAGGAAAAAGAATAAATATCAGATTATGTTCCTATCCTTCAGTCTTCACAAACTTTCTTCCTAATCCTGAAAAAAATACAAAGATTCATTACATATGGGATCATAAAAATCCTCATTGTAACCCAAAAAAGGGAAAACAAACTTTCTTTGCTGTTAGCAGTAATAGTGGAAATAACAAAAGAAGAAAGAATAAGACAATAGAAAAAACAAATTACTCTGCATACTTGAAATAAGGAAGAGGACTTCTTTTGAAGGAAAAGTTAGAATTTCAAGGAGCATTTCACAAGTAGGAGTAGATTACATTATTTTAAGAACTTTACATTTAATAGAATATGATACTTAAAGAATATATGGGGTGCCTATGTGGCTTGGTTAAGTGGCTGACTCTTGGTGTTAGGTCAGGTCATGATCTCAGAGTTGTGGGATTGAGCCCTGCCTCAGACTCCTTAGTCAGCATGGAGTTTGCTTGGGATTCTCTGTCTCCCCCCTTACACTGCCCCATCCACTGCTTGGGCGTGCGTTCTCTCTCTCTCTCTAATAAATAAGTAAATAAAATCTTTCATAAACATAAAGAATATTTAAAGCAATTTTTGAAATCAATTTATAAAGGAACATTTTCAAAGGTCAGCTAATAAAAATAAAAAAATAGAACGTGACTATATCTCTGTCATAATAAGTATATTTAAAAAGGTCAATTCTCTCATCATATAAACAGATGAAAATTTAGATATGTACTATAATGCTGTTATTTTAAATGCAGTTGAAAATCAGTACAGATTATTTCTTTTAAAGATTTTTATTTATTTATTTGATGGAGGAAAGAGCAGGGAGTGAGAAGGAGAGGATCTCAAGCAGACCCTCTGCTGAGCGTGGAGTCCAATAGGTTGCTCAATCTCACAACCCTGAGATTATGACCTGAGCCAAAATCAAGAGTCCAACACCCAACCAACAGATCCACCTAGGTGCTCCTACAGTACAGATTATTATGCTGGATTTTTCCTTCCTTCTCTATTTTCCTTCACAATTCTTTATTTTCAAACCTGGATTATCTAGATAATTTTCTCAGGTCGTTGCTACGTGATTCATCTACAGGATAACAATCTATATCTCAAGTACAAAATATGGCATGTTTATTGAAGAGCACTGCCATGTTTTTATTTAAAACACAAATGAATAGTTCTATGGATACAGGAAGGGTTAATGGCCTGAGGCTGTCTTTCTAACTTGGAGTGTACTATGGTATTCTACATACAATAGGTGCTTAATTAATGACTCTAGAATGGCTTTCCATTGTGGTTAAAATTAAGAAGCTTAGGTAACTGAGATTGTAAATTTTGAAAGAATCTCTAAAATATTTGTAGCAAAACCCTTATCTATACGTAATACTCCTGCATTAATATACATGTCACATGTCATAAAATTGAAATTTATTTTGCTGAATACTTAAATGGCATTCATATAATTTCTAATGAAAAAGAGAAATAGGATTCATAGAAAGAAAAGAGATAACCTCATTGAGGGCTGTAAGGTCACCTATGAATTTGTTATTGGTAGAAAGACTATTAGAGCTTTGGAGTTTTTCATCACTTTGACCAACATGTCTGTGGAATAGAGCATTCTGATACTGCATTTGTTAAGGGACATTGGGAAAAGATTTCATTTTACTATGCCAGTTATCAGCACTGCCTTGTCATTTTCATCTGCTACACATTTTCTTTGCCCGTCTTCAAAATCTCACTTTAGTATTATCGCCTTGGCCTGTTGACATAGGCCACTGGTCTAGCAGAAAGCATACTATCAATCTAAACACAATAACAAAGAACAGATTACAAAAGAGAAAGATAGTTGTTATAGCCTTTTTCCTGAATTTCAT
Organism: Mustela nigripes; assembly: GCF_022355385.1. Classification (NCBI taxonomy): domain Eukaryota; kingdom Metazoa; phylum Chordata; class Mammalia; order Carnivora; family Mustelidae; genus Mustela; species Mustela nigripes. Next base: position 77,233,472 of record NC_081569.1, read on the forward strand.
TCCCACAGGCTCTGGACTCAAAAGATTCCCCTGGCCCATCAGCTGAACCCATGTTGTAGAGTAATACCTTATCAGTGTTATAATCTAATCTATAGATGAAAATATTTCCTCTTCGGAGACCTGATATATTCTGACTTTATTCCTAATCTTTTTCTCCTGCTTATCCTTTATCACAGAAGGAAGAATTTGTCAAACTCATTAATTCTCTTCCACTTGTGTGCAATAATGTTATCAGCAGGTATGCTTGTGAAATTTTAAATATTGATTTGTTCCTTTTGGGAGACAGGCCACACAATGTCATTAGAAGCTTTAAATGCTTTCATATAAATACTCTTCTGTATATTTGTGCATAAATTAGACTGACTTACTCAAAGCAGAGTTTAATCACCAATGGGTGGAACTTCCTAGCATGGTAAAATAAATTTGCTGTAAAGGTTTATTGTCAGTTATTCCAAATATAACTTAATTTTATATTCTAATTGGCTAAATACAAAATAATACTTCATTAATCCCATTTGAAAAAATACTATTATAAGATATTCCATTTCTCTTTGTTTCTGGTTTTTATTTTCTCTACCTCACCCCCTTACTGTGTTGGTGAGTTTATACCTGCTTTCCTCTAGTGAAAAAAAAAATTAAAGATGTCATCCTTAATAGTCATCCAAAATCCACTTGTCACTCTTATCTGCTACTTCTGAATGAATATAAAAGAAAAATGCCTGGTAATTGTATAAGGCAATGCCACACTTGCTTTCGCCTTACTGTTTTTCCTTAGCTCCTGATTCTTATAAGGTAGTTTATCTGCTTTAGGCTCTTCAGTTTGTGGGAAATGTTCAGACTCTATTCAGTAGCTAATAGGATTTGTCACTGTTTGAATTTAGTTCAGAATGTTCTGACATTGGGCCTTGGTCTCATGCATAAACTGGAAAAAAATGATAAAATTGATGGCATATTGCATATTCCTTTCCTTTTATTTCACAAGTATATTAGGTTTTCCATTATGATGTTTGGTATGCTAGTGGTTTCTAAGTGAAAATCTCCCATTCATGTCCCCTACTAAAAGGGTACACCCCATGTGGATGTTTTGCTCCAGCCACAGTTTATTAGATTAGCCCTGGTTTCTTGCTATAGGGATAGCAGACTTACAGGTAGGAGAAGGAACTGATGGTACCTGGAGAAACAAAGAGAACAACCGTGACTTCAATCAGTTCATACCCCTCTGTGAAATCTGAAGTGAAAAACATGTAGAAAATAAGGCAGTTAGAAATGATATCTATAGATGAAGCATTCCTTAAAAAGACATGGCAAAAGGAGAAAAGAAGAAAAAAAAAAGATAGAGTAAGAATAACAGATGATATCTGGATGCTTGTCTTCAGAAATCAGACCAAAGGCCCCAGATGAAGTATATACTCAGGGATCACCTGTTTCCCACCAGTTTCCCAGGCTCAAAGAGCCTGAGGTCTAGTGATAATACAATATTATTAGTGAGGGATGACCCAGAAACGACACCAGAAGGGATAAAATATGTTCACAGAGGAAATGCAATGTCAGTTGTGGTCCAGCATAGATATCAGCTTGTAAAATATAGACAGTAAGACACCAGAGAGAGCTGCTGCTTAACCCTTCATGTCTGATACATATTTCCCTTGGTTCCTTAATTGAATCCCAGTTTCTTGAACTACAAAGACCCTCATTTAAATATAAACACCACGCATTTTTTTTCAGGCAACAACATATTAAAATGATAAAATAAGTGTTAAAAAATGTGGTTTTAGACTGTGTGCCTCAGCATCATGTGACATGTTTATTAAAAGTAGAGATTCCTGAGCCTCCCTCAAACCTGAAAAACCTAAAGACTTAGAATCTCCAAAGGAATCTTCATTTTTTAACAATTTATACAGGGTGATTCTTTTAATGTATTTATTTTTGGTATATTGAAACACCTGTTTATTATCTTACAAGTTCTGTGGGTTTGAAGGCTGGGCACAGAATAACTGGGTTCTCTGCTCAAACTGAAATCAAGGTGTATTCCCATCTGGAGTTCGGGTTCTCTTGCACACTTCCGACTCTGATTATTCGCAGAATTTAGCTTTTTGTGGTTGTGGACTGAACCTCGTTTTCTTGATGACTATTGGCAGTGGTCGCTTTTGTCCCCTAAAACCACTCTCAGGTCCAAGCTACATGATCTACTTTGTAAGCAGTTCAGAACACGGCTGTTTGTTTTCAGCCAGGCAAATAAAACAGGGTGTCTGCCATTGCTTCTTGTCTCCTTTCAGAGCTTAGGTCAGGTCCATCCAAAGATAATCTCTTTTTTGATTTGTTTTGTTAGATATTGGCCTTTTTTTTTTAAGGATTTTTTAAAAGATTTTATTTTATTTATTTGACAGACAGAGATCGCAAGTAGGCAGAGATGCAGGCAGAGAGAAAGGGGGAAGCAGGCTCCCTGCTGAGCAGAGAGCCCGATGCGGGGCTTGATCCCAGGACCCTGAGATCATGACCTGAGCTGAAGATAGAGGCTTAACCCAATGAGCCACCCAGGCGCCCCAGATGTTGGCCTTTTGACTCCACACATTTATTCAGCCATGTATTTAAAGACTGGCCTCAGTGATTGCAATGGAAGAAAAGCTGGGATGTGAAGACTTTCCTGGTGGGCTGTCCGGGAAGGAGCTGGGAGACTCAGAGAGATGGAAATACTGGAATATATCCACTGCAAGTTATTTAGATGCCTCCTAACCAAACTACCCTCTGCCTTGAGAGAAAGATCAGAGTAAACTCCTTTCACTAAGTTGGAGAAATAGAAGGACCAAGAAATTCTTTCTGGTGGCATTCTTCTGGGCAAGAGGTATCTGTGGCAGGGTCTATAAATTCTTTCTACTAAAATGTGGGAACACATTCTGATCCCAGAATAGTAGAGGCCAAGTGGTGATGATTTACTCTCAGAACCAAAGATAAGCTTATCAGCAATGGGGTATTAATCAGTGTTTTGACCTAAAGTAGTGGTTCTCAACTGGAGATTTTTGCCCTCTGGGAACATTTGGCAATATCTGGAGACGTTTTGGTTATCACAGTTGGGGAGTGATGGATGCTACTGGGATCTACCAAATAGAGGCCAATGGTATTGGCAAATATCTTATAATGCACTGGAGAGCCCACCTCAGCAAAGAGTGATTTGGTCCTATATTTCAGTCGGCTAAAGGCTGAGGCTGAGAAACTCTGATGTTAAAGAATCTATAACAACTATTTGATCCAAAGGTTGACAGAAAAAAAAAAAAAAAAAAAGAAAAAGAAAAAAGTAGATGGGCAAAACACTAAAGTAATTTAATGCACATAAGCAGAAAACTTCTAGATTTGATGGACAGACATTTAACTAAGTTGCCAGACTGGTGATTCATGGTGTTTAACTCAGCTTCTGAACCTAAACTATTTACAGATCCAAACACAAGGAAAGCTTGTCTTTTTAAGGAAAGGATTTTCAATGCACATACAGTTGTAATCCTGACTCTTCACCCAGCTTTCCCCCAAAAGATATGCAACTCTTATCAGTTTAGGGCAAATAGCCAGATCTTTGGGCAGGTATTAAATACTGACTCTGCATGAATGGGAATCTTTAGAGAAGCAAAACACCACCTTGGTCGACCAATCAGGGGCTTATAGAAGTCAGGGAAGATATGTATAGTCTTTTTTTTTTTTTTTAAAGATTTTATTTATTTATTTGACACAGAGAGAGAGATCACAAGTAGGCAGAAAGTCAGGCAGAGAAAGAGGGGGAAGCAGGCTCCCCACTGAGCAGAGAGCCCAATGCAGGGCTTGATCCCAGGACACTGAGATCATGACCTGAGTCGAAGGCAGCGGCTTAATCCACTGAGCCACCCAGGCGCCCCAAGATATATATAGTCTTGATCTCATATTGGGTTCAGTAGGACCATAGGTCCATTCGTTGTGTGTGTGTGTGTGTGTGTTCATGTTCACTCCCACTATATATAGTACAAAGGGATACGTTAACTAGCAGACAGAATCTCTACATTGGTTCCCTAACCTAGGAAGCAAGGGTTATTAACAAAGTTAGAGACAGATGGAAGCAACTGGATCTTCTTTCCTCTCCCTCCTTCTTGATCAAACAATAAATCAAAATGCATGCTGAATGTGAGTACATGTTGCAGGAGGAAACTATGTGTCTGCCATGGCTCTTGTCCCCGTGCTCCCGAGTAAACACTGTTCTGCCCCTGATGTTCACGCAGAGGCCATTTACCTTTGTGTGTTAACCCTTTCTGAAGTTTTGAGATAGGGTTAAAATAACCTTTCAGTAACATTTTTCCTCTTTTCATTCTGCTGTGTGGAATTTGCTATTAAAAAGACAAGAGAAGTGAGAAATAGGGGAAGGGGTGGACCCACATAGGACTGTGCACAAAGGTGGGATTCTAGGTCTTCACAGAGATTTCTTAGGAAGTCCTGAAGTCCAAGGTTGCTCCACATCGGAGAAGACCTGCAGAGAAAGTGGCATGGACTCAGGCACAGAAAAATACTTGGGTGGGAGAAGGAAAGGACGCAGACCCTAAATGACCATCACAAGTGACTGAGCTGGGTCCTCCACTGCACTCGGGCGCTCAGGGCTTAGGTACTCTTTGCTCAATTTTAACCTTTAAAAGAAGATGAAAGAGAAGGTAGGAAGCCAGTGATAATTCACATGAAGTATGTCAACAAATCTCAGAAAAGGCTGCTCATTTTAAGCATGAGCCATATGGGGAGGAAATGGCATGGTATCTACGCAAATATACCAGAGGGAAAAAAAGTAACAGTATTCAAAATAGGCTTTCATGTTAGAATAGATATTCAATAGGTTGAAATAAATGTTTCACTTAATTATGACTGTATTATGGAAGCAAATGCAATCCAAGGAAAATAAGAAGCATCTGAGAATTGTGTTATAAAAGAATCTATAAAATATTTTTAATTAAAATAAGCCAAAAGGATATGGAAGAAATAATAAATTGCTCATGAATGGTTTAAAACTTTATATAAAGAAAAGAAAACTCTATATAAAGAAATAAAGAAAATAACAAAGAAATAAAATTATATATAAAGTACAAGAAAAAATGAGAAGACTGAGAATGAAAAACAATGAATAGGCCTAAAACAAGCAAATTACTGACAACATTGTAAGGCCAATAGTATAATACAATGGAAGCAATTTTTAAAATAAGAGAGATAATTAATATCTGGTACAAAAAGGGAGAATCACAAACTGTTACTTTGAATCTCTGAAGAAGCAAGTCAAACAAATTAAAACTGAAAATGATTCTCAAGTGAAATTACATGATAATTTTCCTGAATTCAGCAGAACCAAGATAGCAGAAAACAAAATGCTTTTAAGGTGCTGGAAAATTGCATCAGACTGATCAGCTTTTGAGATACATCCTCGTCATGTGATTCAATTTTAAAAATGTAAAATATTCAGGAATCCAGGCTGAGAAATGGAGAGAGGGAAAAAATAGGGTAATCTGAAATTTTTTCATAGCTGCCTCCATGGCCTGAAGTGAATAGATAAATGTCCACAAAGTGCTAAGGGAAAGAAAATAGGATTCATGTGTACTGTATCCAGCCACCTTGTCAATCGAGTGGAAAGAGAAAAAGCACTCATTTCCAAATGTAGAAACTATCAAGGAATATAGCGCCCAAGAAAGCTGCCGAGAGGGGAAAAAAAAAAAATCCAGCCAAACCAGGAGCTGTAATTAGAGGACCAGTGATCCCAAGAATACCAAGAATGTAGTACTGTAAAACTACTATAGTTTATTAGCTTGATAGTATCAAGGTTTTCTTTACTGAAGAATATTCAAGGCTCCCTAAATTATGAAGCACGTCATTAAAACTGAAATATTAAATATTTAAAATGGGGAGGTGAATGGATTTCTAATTCTCTCATTGTTTATATTTGACTCTGCAAGTTTATCCTGTGTTTTCTTGGAGACTTTAAACAAACTGAAAAATACAAGCTCAAACAATATAGTTAAAAAATGGCCAAAAGATGTGGACAGATATTTTAATGAAAAGGAATTACAGATGGCAAGTAAACACATACAAAGATGTTCAACATCACAAGTTGTTATTAAAATGCAAATTAAAACTACAGTGAAATCTCAGTACAAACCCACCTGAATGGTTAAAATTAAAAAAAAAAAAAAGTGATAAAACTGAATGCTGATGAGAGTATGGAGAAACTCCTTGCAATAAAGTGCTTCACTCCATTATTTGATAGAAACTCCTTGCAATAAAGTGCTTCACTCCATTATTTGATATTTGATGGCTGACAACTTTTAAACTCCACAGTTTTGTGCCAGAGGCATATTTCTTTCTTTCTTTTTTAAATTTTATTTATTTATTTGACATTTGACAGACAGAGATCACAAGTAGGTGGAGAGGGAGGCAGAGAGAGAGGAAGAAGCAGGCTCCCACTAAGCAGAGAGCCCGATGTGGGGCTCAATCCCAGGACCCCGGGATCACGACCTGAGCTGAAGGCAGAGGCTTTAACCCACTGAGCCACCCAGGCGCCCCAGAGGCATATTTCTTAATCTCCAAAGTGTATACTACTATTGCATACCAAACATCATTCCCCATTATATGCTTAATACAATGCCGATTTGGACTTTTATTAGAACAACAATATTCCCAACTTAAAACTCCACTTCCCAGCTTACCTTTCCTGTAGGAGTTATAGTTGATGAGATCAATGGCAAAAGTCAGCTGAATGACTTCTGGAAAATGTTTGTGTTCTTGATAGGGGCTCTGCTTCTACCTCTTCTCAGTCATCTCTTCCTGCCTATTATCTTGGTCTTATGTCTTAGGGAAGAACACAATTTTGCAACTATGAAGGTGAAACTGAATGCTGATAGAGAGATTAAAGGAGTCTAAGTCCTTGAGGACTGACTGAAGCAAGGACATGAACCCATGAACTGTGTACTTGCTGACCTCATTTTGTGAGAAAAATCAACACCCCAAATTTTTGGAGTGGTGTCGGTGTTATGGAGAAACAAATGCATTTCCTTAAGTCTCAGTTTCTCACCTGTAAATGGGATTTAAAAACGCATCACACAAATACACAAATTTTTTGAAAATAGGATTGGCTTTTTTACTCATTATTATTTTTATTTCTACTATTAGCAGCAAAAGCTTATTTTAGCTGTCACAATAGATCGGTTTTAGTCGCTGTAGTATCCACTACAAATAGCCTGACACATAGGAGGCATTATATACGTTTATATAAGCTCATGCTATCTGTGTGAATGAATCCCACTGAGAAGTTATGTTAATAAGATTTTGGCTTCCTTATACAACATACAGTAATTACTGGTAGAGGTAAATACTATGGTATGAAGTTAATACAGGCGTACCTTGTAGATAATGCAGGTTTTATTCTAGGCCACCACAATAAAGTGAGTATCACAATAAAGTGAATCAATTTTATTTTTGTTTCTCAATGCATATAGAAGAGTTCTGTTAAGTGTGTGATGATGTTATGTCCAAAAAATTAATATACGTTCCTTAGTTAAAAAATACTTTATTGTTAAAACATACTCGCCATCATCTGAGCTTTTAGCAAGTTGTTATCTTTTGTCTCCTGGAGGGTCTTGCCTTGATATTGATGGCTGCTGATGATCAGAGCAGTGGTTGCTGAGGGCTGGGGTGGCTGTGGCAATTCCTTATAATAGAAGAATAGTGAAGTTTGTGGCATAGATGGGCTTTTCTTTTCACAAATGAGTTCTCTGTAGTATATGATGCTGCTTGACAGCATCTTACCTACAGAACTTCTTTTGAAACTGGAGTCAATCCTCTTAAAACTCTTCACTGATTTAGTAAATTTATGTCCTATTGTAAATCCTTTGTTGTCATTTCTACAATCTTTACAACATCTTCATCAGGAGTAGATTCTGTCTCAAGAAAGCATTTTCTTTGCTCACTTAAGCACCTCTTTACCCATATCAAGTTTTAGCAACAACTCAGTCACATCTTCGGACTCCACTTCTGATTGTAGTTCTCTTGCTGTTTCTTCCACACACAGTTACTTCCTCCCCCGAAGTCTTGAACCTCTCAAATTCACTCACAATGATTGGGGAATTAACTTCTTCCAGGTTCCCGTTAATAACGATGTTTTGACCTCTTCCCATGAATCGTGAATGGTCTTAATGGCATCTAGAATGGTAAATCCTTTCTAGAAGGTTTTCAGTCTACTTTGTCCAGATCTATCAGAGGAATCAGTGTCTATGGCAGCTATCAAATTATGAAGTATATTTACTAAATCATGACACTTGAAAGTAGAAATTACTCCTTGATCCATGGACTGCAGAATGAATGTTGTGTTAGCAGGCATGAAAGCATTAATCTCATTGTATATCTCCATCAGATTTTTTCGGTGACTGAGCACCCAAAGCATTTTGTGAATGAATAGCATTTATTTATTTATTTATTTATTTAACATATAATGTGTTGTTTGTTTCAGGGGTACGGGCTTGTGATTGATTCATCAGTCTTACACAATTCACAGCGCTCACCATAGCACATACCCTCCCCAATGTCCATCAGATTTTACTGTGAAAGAGAACACAAGTGGGGGGAAGGACAAAGAGAGAGAAACAGAACCCCCCTTCCCAATAGGGATTCCCAACATGGGTGTTGGTCCCAGGACCCTGGGGATCATGACCCGAGCCAAAGGCAAATGCTTAACTGACTGAGTCACCCAGGTGGTTCTGAGCAGCAATATTTTAAAAAGGAATCTTTTTTTTTTTTTCGAGTATTATGTGTGAATAGTGGATTTAAACTACTCTATAAACCATCTTGTAAACATATGTGCTATCATCTAGGCTTTGTTGTTTTATTTATAGAGAACTGGCAGAGTAGATTTAGCATAATTCTTAAGGGCCCTATGATTTTTGGAATGGTCAATGAGCAGTAGTTTCAACATAGTCACCAGCTGCATTAGCCTCTAACTAGAGAGCAGCCTGTCCTTTAAAGCTTCGAAGCCAGGCGTTGATATCTCCTATCTATGAAAATCCTAGATGGTATCTTCTTTCAGTCAAGGGCTATTTTGTCTACACCAGAAATCTGTTGTTTAGTGTAGTCACTTCATTATCTTAGCCAGATATTCTGAGTTACTTCCTACAGCTCTGTATCAGCAGTTGCTGCTTCATCTTGCACTTTTAGGTTATGGAGATAGGGCCTTTCCTTAAACCTCATGAACCCACCTCGGCTAGCCCAGGCTTGTCTTCTGCAGATTCCTCACCTCTCTCAGCCTTTATAGAATTGAAGAGAGTTGGAGCCTTGCTCTGGATTAGGCTTTGGCTAAAGGAAAGGTTGTGACTGGTTGATCTGTGCAGACCACTAAAACGTTCACTATATCAGCAACGAAACTGTTGTACTTTCTTATCGTTTGTTTACTGGAGTAGCATTTTTAATTTCCTTGAAGAATTTTTACTTTGCAGTTACAACTTGGCCGTTTGGTGCAAGAATCCTAACGTTTAGCTTCTCAGCTTTCACTGTTTTCCTCACTAAGCTAAATCATTTCTAGCTTTTGATTTAAAATGAGAGATGTGTGACTCTCTTCCTTTCAGTTCAACACTTAGAGGGCACTATAGAGTTATTATCTGGCCTAATTTTAAAATTGTTGTATCTAAGGTAATGGGGAAGCCCATGGAAAGGGCGAGAGAGAGGTGGAGAATGGTGGGTCAGTAGAGTAGTCAGAACTTCACACAGCATTGACCAAATAAGTTTCTGTCTTATATGGATGTGTTTTGTAGTACCTCCAAATAATGATAATAGTAATATCACAGATTACTGATCATAGATCACCATAATAGTCATAAAAATGATGAAGAAGTCTAAAATATTACAAGAATTATCAAAATGTGACAGATATGAAGTAAGGAAATGCTATTGGAAAGGGTCCAATAGACTTGTTCAATATAGGGTTATCAGAAACCTTCAATTTGTAAAAAATGTACCTGTGAAGTATAATAAAGTGAAGCCCATTAAAACAAATTATATACCTGTATCAACTTCTAAGTTACACTTTTCTTCATATAAATACCCTTTTTCTTTACAATTAAACTGGTACTACAGAAGAAAAAGTATCTCTTTTGGGGACATTTATACCAAAGAAGATAAAATGATATGAACAAATAAAATGCATTCCAAAATGTGTCTACTATTTAATGGCATATATAAAACATGGATATGGACTTAGCTTTTAATTTATCTTTTATTTAAATTCATATTGTAACAGTCAAATGGGTAATAAACACATATTTTAAATATTTAAAAAATATACATTTTTTAAAAACTTCATCCCCATTTTAGATATAACAGAATTCTTATTAGAATTTATATAATCTTATTTATGTTTGGCTTATCCAAAGCCAAATCTTTGAAATCTTTAAACAAACTCTTCATATGTCAGTTTTCTACATAATGGATGTTAAATACACATTTAAAAAGTTTGACATTATTAAACTTATATCTGTGATGGTGCCAGAGCAATAAACAGACAACATAGGGCCCCCTTTTTTTAAAGAGGGTTACAGAGACTAAACAAGAGTTTATTTCCTCATTATGGCTACTCTTAACAGAAAGACATTTCCTATCCTGAGACAGGTGAAACTCTTTCTTAGATGAAAGAGTTTCTTAGATGGTAGAGTCTTGGGTCCTGAGATTAAAAGCTCTGTGTTGAAGTGCCCACTTTCTATGTAGACAGCACTGAAGCATGAGCTTCCAGGTGGAGGAAGATGAGGGGTCATCCTCATAAAAGGATCATTCCATACATAAGTTATCCCTGCACTAAGCGGTTATGTTACTGATAGTTGATCTTCAAGTCGAAAAATAACATGTAGATAGTATTGACTAAAAACATCTGATTAAAATGGTGGTGATATAAACTTGATATGATGTTTAGCTTCTAGGTCCTACTTTTTGCAATTTGCCAAAGACAAAGTGAAGAAAATCTGAGTTTATTAACTCAGTGTAATTTCAAGTCAATTATGCTTCCACATCATTTCAAGTGATGAATAACCATCGGCATTCTCATAATACTCTTGACAGCAAAAATCCACCAAAAGAAAACCAACAAATTAGATAAGAAATTCTTGTGATATTGACAATAGAAAATTATAAAGTGACAATATGAATAGTTAATAGGACAGAGGCAATGACATATGCTTATTAACTCACTGTACTTATTAACATGTGCAAAGTATCCATGCTTTCAAGAGCAATGAAAACCGAAATACGTTCTTAGTAGTCTGTAAAGTACCCTGATTTGGGACAGTTAAAAGGAAATTCTAGGATAGTTAGATAATTTATATATCTACCTGACTTCTGAATAATCCAGGAGGGCACAATAAGGACTCTCTTAAATTCAAAACATGAATATTTATAAGATCTATGTGTTTACCAATTCCTAGATAATCTTTCTACATTTTTATTTTGTTACCCTGGAGTTAACTTACGTTTTAACAAATGCTACAAACCAAATGCCTGGAAGTGGAGCAAAAGCAGTTGGGTGATGACCAGTCTGGGGGTTGTTAATTTTTAGTCTTATTTGTGGTCGGGCTGATAATTCTATTTTCATTCATGGCTCTCTGCGTCCCATCCCATTCTGACTTCCCATTAATAGACTGACAAACACCATTTCATGAATATTAAAACTGCATTGATATCAATCTTGTTTATTCATTTTCTAACATATTTTTTGTCTTTTTAAATATAAATTGGAAAATAGTTCAAAGAAAAAATGTTTTCCATTGGAAAAGTACTGAAAAGACAAAAGGGAATACACAAATTGCAAATTGCAAATACACAAATTGCCCCTGGTATACTTGCTAAGTGATTAATATGGAATATTTCTTTTCATGTCAAAAGTGTACAGTAATAGGTTCTTACTTCCTTTGTTCTTTCTTCACATAACATTAATTTAATTTTGGACCAACTGGTAAGGAACAGGAGACAGCTTGTTAGGCAAATTTTTGTAAATCCTAGAACACTTCCTCCATCCATGCTTCAGAGGAATACTTGTACATCTGCTTATTTTCCTTTTTCAAGGCAAAAACTCAGGTGGTTATTTCCTCTCCATTTACCTTTACATCCAGAACAGATGTGGATGTAAGAAATGATTAAGATGACTTATAAAGATAGCGGGTTGCTATTACTTTGCCAAGGCAGGTATGTCATGGTAGCGGCGATGTTTTGTGGGACTTTTTGAGTAAATTATTTTTTGCTTGTGATTCCAGGGGGACTAGGAATAAAGAAAAATGAAGGAAACCCTCTGAGATCTCCAAGGAATTGTGCCTAGTGTGTCAGACTAGTAACCCTCGGATCTTCGTGTGGAATTCTATAAACCAGTTATTGAGAAATCTTACTTTTATATTATTTCCTAGGATGACATTGGCACTATTTCTGTAGCATAGGCTTATTTATGATACAGATATTTTCAGTATCTCTTAAGACAACAGAACATAATATTAATTGTAAAGATTATTGCCAATAATATTTGTTGATAGCTCATTTGCCATTCACTTTCCATATGTAACAGGCGTTAAAATGAAACTGCTGGTGAGACCTCTAAAAATGTTCATATTTAGTTTCCTTGGTGTGGTAGGAGATTAAGGTAAGAATGTAAAAAGTCAGTGATCAACTTGTCTCTTGAAACACACTCACACACAAACACACACACACACACACACACACACACACAACTTGACTCTTAAGCTTCTTATCCACACTGAGTCTATATGAGTGTAGGAAAGTGATAATTAGGAGGCTTTTGAATCAGATTTTTTGAGCTCCCAAAAAGAGGCATCCCCAAAGAGGGGGAGAGAGTTTGCCCAGTTGTACCTAAAGCCTGCGAAAGGAGCTTTAGCCTGACTTTTGTCCCCATTATGAGGGCATAGTGATCTATTATTTTATACTTCCTTGAAAAATTTTAGAGTCAGGAGAAAAAGTGGCTCAGTGCCAATGGGCCAACTTGAACACAAATGGCTGAACTGAGGACAGGCCTGCACAGTGAATCTTTCAGGGCAAACAAGGCTTGAGTATTTCACAGGAAAGATGTGAGAACAAAAGATAAGTTAGCGACCATTCATGTGGAGTCACTGTATGTTCTACCTACCGGGTTTGGTTGGAAAGCAATTAGTCATCAACTGATAAAGGTTAGAGAAGAGGAAATAGTAAATTAGCAAGTGACCAGATAGAGCAGAAATTTATCCATTCTGACTAATGGTGATATCACCAACAGGAAGTTCCAGCTTTGGATACCTCCCAAGCCTATAACATGTTGCTATATGCAAGGTCCATACCATGCTGTCACTCTATTCAGAATCCTGCCTACTCACCACCTTTCCTGACCTCTAGCCCTGAAGGAGTCCAGGACAGCACCTTGAGAGGGAGGGAGAAGGTGGGTGCAGAGGAAACAAGCCAGCCATATCCCCTTCCCTACCCAGGTTAGTTAGGTGATTTATTATATAAAAACAGCAGTTATCAACCTTAAAGGCATCTTGGGAATTTTTAGAATCCACATACATGCAGGCCCTTTACCTACAAATTTTGACTCGTTTCAATGATGGGCCTGGACATCAGAGTTTTTAAGAGCTCCCTGTGTGACTTTACAGCCAGTGTTGAGAACCACTGATTTAAAGAAACAGCAAAATCATGGGGTCTGTTAGAGTTTTCAGCCAGGAAAGCAGAAACAATGGCCCCTGCAAACAAGCTCATTATAACGTCCACTCCGCAGCTCTGAGACAAAAATGAGGTGCCTTGTGAATGTACCACATGAGTTGTGTTCTCTCAGGTTACTGTTACATATTTATTATCCCATTTGATTCCTGGACCTACATCATGGAGTATTTAATACCCCTCTGATGACACACTGATAGGAAATGTGAGTACAAAGACAAGGTCTGTGCTCTTTTTATCCAAGCATTACTGCATCTCAGTATAAAAATTAAACAGAAATACTGTTTGGATTCAGGGAAAGAAATTGAGAATAGGTTTAAAAAAAAAAATAAGATGTGAAGATTAGACTTTGTGCACTTTGCCTTCTTACCCAGAGATGTGACTGCCTCTGTGTAACCTTATCTGTTAGAATGCCCCAGGTCAGAGTCTCTTTTATGTCTTCTGGTTTTCAGCATCATAATTCCACCCTGCTTCTATGTCTAACATAACTTCTTAACATGTGACTTGGGTCAAGGAATTACCTCTGGTAACATAGCACCCTTATCTTCTAAGAAAGCTGGATCAAAGGACATCAAGGAGTTCAGGCTAACGGTGTGCACCCACATTTTCTGTGACAACTTTATGAATACAGTTTCCATCAACTTAATAGCAAAGAGCTGCAGCCAGAGTTTATAGGCTTTCTCCCTTTCTTAAATTGTCCCTTACTAAAATGACATTACATTTTTTTCAATGTCTTGACAATAATTGTCATTAAATAAAAAGTAAACTCAAAATTAACTTATTAGGTGGATAAAAGTGCAGGCTTTATTCAGGATGTGTTTGTTGTGTGTTATATACAGCAACTGACTCAACTGAAAGGATAAGAAAATACCGTGCCACTATTGGGAATTTCCTCTGATTTGAATTCAAATAAGCTTTTCTGGTTTTCAACTGTTATTCCACAATTGAATAAGGAGTGGACGGATTGTTTGTGTTGATTTTGAGACCTGTGGTGTTCCCAAAATACAAACCCGGCACTGTAGGCTTCCATGTCTCTTCCCATGTGGTTATGGCTGGGAGACAGTTCTCCACAAGTACTTTGACATTTCTGTGCAAAGATTTCTGACCAAAGAGTGCTAAAAACTAGGTGAAAGATGATTGAAAGGCAGAGGTGCCTTAGAAGTCAGAGATATGCATTGCTCCAAAAGATTTAGAGATGGGACTTTTCTCGTCCAGGTTGATTTGATCACATTCTGAGAGAGAGATCGAACTCCCTCCTAACAAGAAAAGATTTGTTTGCATTCCAGAATAAAGGTCTCTCTTTGTTTCCTCTCCCTGGAAGAAGGAAGGGGCAGTTGTGTCAGCTACCTAATATGTTCTGGGTTTCATGGTTTTAGGGTTCCTTTGCAGTGGTGCAAGCCTGCTGCATACTCAGGTGAATATTGGGCCCATGCGGTGCTGTCCTTTGGGAACAACAGCATAGGCACCACTGCTAAAGTGCATTGTGAGTAATACTGAACATATACTCAGATCCAGTCTCTTCACATTTCCTGACAGAATAGGAAACTCCACATACACATGTATGTGTGCATATGTCTGTATGAAACCGTTTCCCCCTTTTGAAATGTCCACTCCGCAGCTCTTCATCCAGCTTTTCTGCCTGAACAATCCTATTCTTCATCTAATCTCTTCGTGTCCTCCCTTGAGTAAAGTTATGCCCAGGAATTCCAAGGTAGTTTTCACTCATTCATGTCATAGCGCTTTGTGAACATCTCAAGTACTTGCCACTTTGTATTATAATATTGGGGTTAAGAGTAAGTCTTTTCTTTTAGAATTAGAGTCCTGAAAGGTAACAGCCATATTCTGTTTACTATTTCATTTTCAAAGTTAGCTTCCTCCCCAGAATATAATAAATGACTAAGAAACAATGAATAAATGCTGAGACAGAAGCTCTAGCAGTTACTGGGCCATGAAAGATCATAATCTCAGTCATCTCTAGATGGCTAATCAATTTTTACAGGGATGAAATTTTTAAACACCCTGAGTATGCTAATGAGTAAATGCATCATAAGCAGAAGGTAGAGGCCATACGGTTCTTATGTACTACTGATGGTGACAGATTTGCCAGTTGGTTCGTTGATTTCAGAGTGAAGATGTTAAATTGGTTAATTGTTAAGGAGGTACAGAGTCTCTTTAACTAACCTAATAGACCCTTGTTTTCACTCTGAAACCACCCTCTGAGCTCATTATCTAAATGCTATAAACCAGACACTGATCCAGTATATATATTAGTAATGACTGATTTTTCTTGGTAAACTGTAATTAAATCATCTCTTGTTGAAGCAGGGGCCCACAATATCACTCTTCTCTGATAAGAGCGGCCTCTTAATATTTTACCAAAATTTAAACAGCAAAAATATAAGTTCCCGATCTGAAAGAATATATTTCTTCAAATACCTGCTGTTGATGTATGATGCTTGTGTAGTTTTTAAATAGTTGTTTTTCTATAGTACCATAACATTTTTAGGTGAGAAGTTAATCCATGAGTTTCACTCATGCTGCCTTTTTCTCTTTATGACCTGATTTTCACTTGAGCCATGATGTATTCATTGATTTGATTAATTAAGAAAGAGGAAAGCAATCTTAGATGCGGTTAAGGTCAGTGACAAAGGCAACTGATCCTGTGGCTATTTTTTTTTTTTTTAATTCCATGAAAAAAGAACAAGAGAAAAATAGAAGAGAATCTGTCATTCTCTTTGCAGGCAATAAATGGATGCATGATAAAACAAAAATGAAAGTATGAGTGCTTTAAAATCTTTAAATGTATTTTCAGAAGAGTGTTGACCATGGCATATTATCAGTGCCAGCAATAGTTACTCAAAATATATGGTACCCTGGCATCAGTCCTCCACATTTTCAGATATGAACCATAATGCTCACACAGAAAAAATACTACACAGGAAAAAAGTAATCATAATAATTTAAACAACAAAAATGTATAGAAAATGAGAATTTTATAGATGAGTGATTATGGATTCCTACTTGGACTTTCTAACGTTCCTCATTTGCAAACTTCCATGTGCAGCTCAGTTGACATCATGGCATTTACTAGTCACCATATTCCATTGGTAGAGTCTGAATTGGCCCTGTGACCACATTGCTTCCTCCATAAAATTAACACCAAATATCCTCATTCACTCTTAAATTGTTAAAGCATTTTCTATTTTCCTATGGCTTCTTCTTACTATTCCAAGTGACCCCTTTTGCTTAAATATAAAACAGCTAAGGTCCATCTGGATTAATGAGGCTCAATTTACTTTGTGACACTCTTTTCCTTAAAATTACACTTGTTTTTTCAGAATAAATATGTGTATATATAAAGTGAATGCAAAATACGGATGTGCATCTATATAGACGTATACATAAGTATATCTACATATACTTATTTTTTTTAATTATTGTTATCAACATATAATGTATTATTTGCCCCAGGGGTAGGGTGTGAATCATCAGGCTTACGCATTTCGCAGCACTCACCATAGCACATACCCTACCCAATGTCCATAACCCAACTGTACATATATTTATATATCTATATATAAAGTGATAAGAATTAGTACTTCCTTATCTCATTCAAAAATATAGTACTGCTAAATCTCCCTTGTTTTAGGAGTTTGCATTACACCACTTTGCTTTTAGAAAAGACCTGCATTATTACTGTTTCACTAAGCAAAAGAAATACGAAGAGGATTTTTGCTTTTATGAAAAAAGGTGAGAACAAAATAATGTTCAGCATTTGTTTTGCACTGAGCCATTATATAGACAGGGCACATCCCTAAGCAGTGAGAGGGACCCAGCTGAGCTCCTTCCCCAGGAACTACACTCTGCATGTCAACATCAA
This sequence comes from Mustela nigripes, assembly GCF_022355385.1. NCBI lineage: Eukaryota > Metazoa > Chordata > Mammalia > Carnivora > Mustelidae > Mustela > Mustela nigripes. The sequence continues at coordinate 77,251,062 of NC_081569.1, forward strand.
GCTGCCACAGCTTTGAACTGTACCTGTGAGCATTTGTGCTTTATCTCGATTTATTTTGTGCATTCATTAGCAAGATGTGTCCTAAGGTAACAGAAAAGCCTAAGAGAGGTTATTTTTGGGGTCTGAGAACACACACAAATGTTCCCATATGAATCAATGGTAATTGCTTCTTTGCTTTAAGCCATTTCTGCTTACCAGAGTCTTCCTAGGAGTGCTCTACTTTCAAGTAGTGGGGAAATTTGTATTCTAAATGATAGTGGAGGTAGAAATGATAGGGAGTGGGGAAAAGGGGGGAAAAAGTCTGAATTCACTTCAGTCACTTTGATTAAATGTTTTAAGTTTTCACTCTGCATTAAAAATGAAACCGGTGAGGTCAACCAATGACATGTAACAGAACATCGCTGCTTTAAAGCATCACCTACTTTGAACCTTCATTTTCATGTTATAAGTTTCCTTCTTTTTCATTGTGAGCTCTTACAGAAAATGACTTCTAATACATGCAGCACTCTGGCTATTATAGAGATGCCTGCTATTATACATTATAGGTCCAGCTATTCTGCATTTTATCTTCCATGACTTTGCTTTAATGATGGAGCATTGTGAAGACGTGAGCACATGTCTGTATGTTTCAGGGGAATATACTGGAATTGTTCAAAGCTGCTGTGTATGCGAAGTAGGCTTGTAATAGATGAGTGATGTTTCTCAGTGCAATTTGGAAAGACTCAGTGGCTGATAGAGAAAGAGCTTTGAGAGAGTTTTCTGTCATGCCGGAATAGAGGGGTTTTACCTTTGTCCTGTTTGCCAGCTGCCCAGAGAGTAGATAACAGTGGTCGGAGATCGCCCTATTACCCAAATTGAAGCAATAGTGGCCTGTTCATCTACTGTTCCCAGCACACAGAAGGCTCTTTATTTGCCTCTCTAATTCTCCATCTTCCTCCGTAGGATTATCAAAAGAATTGCTCCTTATAATATACACACATTACCATTCTACACCAGTCTATTCTCCAGGCAGTTATAAATGCATACAAAGACTCTTGTTACTGCGTGATCTACACAACAAACTAGAAAATACCTCTAAATTTTGTGTAATTGTCTTTTCAGGATATTCAGTTCTCTGTAGCCTGGAAATTCTGAATTTGGTTATTCTTTTTATCCCGGTATCTCTTTTGTTCTCTGACATCATTTTTTTCCTGCCCTCCAAGAAATAGCATTATTTTAAAACGTAATATATCAATATATCAAAATGAGTTATTTCTGTACTTCAAAGGACGTATCCCTTCTGTATTTAAATCTTAATTCAACAGTTACTTTACTCGAACATTCAACGTTCATTAGAATAGAAGTATAACTTTCTACAAATAAAAGTTGACTGTCTTTCCAACTCTTCTCTCTTTTTAATTAAAATAATAACATTTTTAGAATTGAAAGTTACCTAGGATCCACAGCCTGAGTTACTGAAAGTATGGGAGTGCCACAGAGAGAAATAAGGGGTTTCCAAGAGAGCAATGATTGGTTTGAAAACAGTGACATACAGACACTATATATACCAAGAGGTCTTATTATCTTAAGTATTTAATACTAAGTATACCTTAAGTATTATCTTTACTTAATAATTCTAACAGTATGGGCATAGTTCCTTTGGAATTATCTGCCTTTTGACAATCATGACAACTTTCAATATGGTGATATAGTTTACTTCTTTCTCCTGAAATTTTAACATTTTATTTATTTTGTCTTCAGGAAAATGTTGACTAGGAAATGAATAGTGAGCTATCTTTTCTTAATCCAGACAACAATGGGGAAAACCTTTGATATTTCACCACCAAGACTAGTGTTAGCCCCCTTTCAAAATATCCTTCTAACGTTTTAAATTTATTTTAAGATCTCTTTACCAGGTTAAGTAAATCTTTTCTAACGTTACTGAGAGGGTTTTGTTATTACTCGAGTAACAAAAATAATTTTAATTATCTCAAATCCTTCTGCTTCCCAGAAAATATGACTTATCTCTTTTTTCTATTAATATATTGAATTGCAATGTTTAATTTTCAAATGTTATACATTGCTTCTTTCCTGATATAAATCTCACTTTGTCATGATAATTTTTTTATATGTAACTAGATTCAATTTGGTAGTATTTCGTTTAAGATTTTTCTATGTTGCTTACAAAGATAATACTTTTAATCTTTCTTTCTTGCATTGCTCTTGTCAGGTTTAGACACCAGATTATGCTGACTTCATAAAGTCAATGAGGATATTTTCACTCCACTTCAATTTTCAGGAAAAAAGTATTTGGAATTGATATTAATATTTAATAAAATATTTTGAAAAGTTTAGCAGTAAAGTAATCTGGTCAGGGATGGAGATATTTTGGTATGGTTTGAATTAAAGATAAAATTTGACAGATTTATGACTAAATTTTCTATTTTTTTCTTGTGTTAGTTTTATTAATTTTATTTTTAAGTAATTTGTCCATTCCATCTGCATTGTAAAATATATTTACATAAAATTTTTCATAATACCTCTTTATTTTGTTTTATACTTATGTTTTATGTGTAGGTTATAACTTTTAAAGAATTCCAATAGGGATATTTGTGATTTTATTTGTTTGATGAGTCTGGCTAGAGGTATATTAAATTTATTAATCTTTCCGAAGAACAAACTTTTGATACCTTGTGTTTCTTAATTTTATATACATTTTTTATTAGATTAATACTGATTTATACTCATATCTACTACTTTTTTTAAAAAAGATTTTACCTTATTTATTTGACAGAGAACACAAGTAGGCAGAAAGACAGGCAGAGAGAGAGAGAGGAGGAAGCAGGCTCCCTGCTAAGCAGGGTGCCCAATGCTGGGCTGGATCCCAGGGCCCTGGGATCATGACCTGAGCCGAAGGCAGAGGCTTTAACCCACTGAGCCACCCAGGCGCCCCCCCCCCTTTTTAAAAGATTTTATTTATTTATTTGACAGACAGAGATCACAAGTAGGCAGAGAGGCAGGCAGAAAGAGAAGGGGAAGCAGGCTCCCTGCTGTGCAGAGCCCCAACGTGGGGCTCCATCCCAGGACCCTGAGACCATGACCTGAGCTGAAGGAAGAGGCTTAATCCTTTGAGCCACCCAGGTGCCCCATATCTGTTACTTTTTTCCTTCTACTTTAGATACGTTGTAAATTCACAAACAAGATGGGGGATTTATTTTTAATGCATGATGGTTAGAGAACAAACTTTTATAATTCAGTTGCTTTGAAATTTACTGAAGCTAGCTCTATGGGTCAGCTTATGGTTTACTTTGCATACTTAAAAAGAATAGGTCTTCTACAGATGTAGAATATAGTGTATTATAAGTTCCTTTTACTTCAATTTTGTTGATTGGATTTTTCAAATTCTTTTAAGCCTTACTGATTTTTAAAAATGCTTCTATCAGTTAGTTTAAGAATTGTTTGCAAATATCAAAAAGTTTCTACCCCATATTTTTAATTATTTACTTTTGAACACAGAATATTTTATTTTTTATTAATTTTTAATTTTTCATTAACATATAATGAATTATTAGCCCCAGGGTTACAGGTCTGTGAATCGCCAGGTTTACACACTTCACAGCACTCACCATAGCACATACCCTCCCTGAAGTCCATAACCCCACCACCACCTTCTCCCTACCCCACTCCCCCTGGCAACCCTCAGTTTGTTTTGTGAGATAAAGAGTCTCTTATGGTTTGTCTCCCTCCCAATCCCATCTTGTTTCATTTATTCTTTTCCAAACCCACCACATCAGGTCATGATCTCAGGATTGTGAGATTGTCCTTCATCAGGCTCCATTCTGGGTGTGAGGCCTGCTTAAGAGTCTCTCTCCCTCTCTTTCTGTCCTTCCATCTGAACAAACAAACAATCAAAAGAGCCTACTTTTTAATACACCTAAAATTTTTTATCATATATTTGTCATTTTATATTTATAATGTGAGAGTTAGAAGGGTCTTAGAGATGTTACTTCAATCTGTTTTCTGATCAACAATAAATCAGCAGTAAACAAAGATAAAATAATTTTTTTTAAGATTTATTATTTGAGAGAGAGGGAGTGCATGAATGTGGGTGGGGTTGCGGGGTAGAGAAAGAGAGACTCTCAAGCAGACTCCTTGCTCAATGCAGAGCTTGAGCTCATGACCCTGACAATGACCTGAGTCAAAACCAAGAGTCCAACGCTTAACTGACTGTGCAACCCAGGAGTCCTAAGATAAAAACTATTTTTATATCTAAAATATGTATGTTTGAGTAGGGACAAAGTTTTAGTTTCCTTCTTCAAAGACCAGAATTATTTTCTTATGCATGACAGTACTAGTTACATATTTAAATGACCTACCTGCTCTTTCCTTTAATGAACTCAGTGTAAAATTCCCACTGTTCTCTTAACATCTCTCTCAATTTTCTTTAATTGTAAAATTTGACTAATTTTGTTTTTGCTTCTTTCCTTTGAAAAACAGAACCATCTTCCACATGCTTATCTACAGAAGCCACTCATCACCTTTCTCATCATACCATTCTCTAGTTTTCCATCATGTGCCACACTAAATGAAGAAAACCAAAACCCCAGAAGTAGACTAAAATTTGGCTCCTTCTTTCTGAGTTTTTGAATCTTGTAGCTTTTTCTTACCAACTTTCTACCTTCCACCTCCTCTTTATCATCGCTATTCTCTGGGATCCTCCTCTCTTGGCCTACTAGTGTCAGTTTCTGCTAAGTGACAGATTATTATCACCAGACTTATTAGCACTGGCATCATCTTTTTCTCAGTACATCACAGTCCAACACATACTTTTCTGATGGTTTGCCTTCTATCAGACTTTTAATTTTAAAATACATTTTTGTTAATAGCCTTCTGAAATTTTAGAGAGAGAATACTTACACAATTCCAGATTAGGAATAACTATATTGTGCCATCCATCTATTTTCAATAGTATCCATGGTGTTTTTCTTTCCTTACAGATAATTTATTTACTTACTGTATAAGTGGAGTTATATTTATATAAAAAAGTAAGAAGAAAGTGGAAACTAATTTAGATTGGTGGTGTGTAATTCTACTAGAATTGATGATTCTAGCTAGAATCTAGAATTCTGCTAGAATATGATGATTCTATTATATAAATGTTATGTATTTCCATATACACAAAATATGTAAAATATATTACATATAAATTAAAAATACATAAAAGTTATATATATATATTCATTCCCCTCCCCATGTATTTCCAGGTTCTACTTGCAAGCAGCTATGAGAATTGAGACCTGGAATCTTTATTTAGAAAAAACTCCTTAAATGATTTAATGATAGCTGTTTGTTAAGCACCAGTTTAGGGGTAACTATTCTAATTCCAATGTCAAATAGTCACCTCCACCATGCTGTTGTCTACAGAGTATGGATATTCCAGTACCCACTGAAGAGATCTGAGAAGAATTTTTCCCCCCTGGCAGTTACCTCTGGTCTCAAGGTCTTCCTTTCTCTGAAGAAATTCTATTTAGGGAGGCATCTCATCATCTCACATATGTGGTTATTATTCCTTACTGCATAAACACAGATGTGGAATGAAAAGCCCTTTTCCTTCTTTTATAAACACATGCACACACATAAACATATATACACAGAAGACATCTATGTACTGAATTTTATGGAATATTCACCTATGTAATAAGAAATTATGGCAAACAAATAATTGAAAGATAAATATTTAATAATTTTCTTTTTTTTTTTTTTTCTT
>NC_081569.1:77256907-77262496 GCF_022355385.1 Mustela nigripes
ATAAACATATATTTTTATCCCCAGGGGTACAGGTCTGTGAATCAACAGGTTTACACACTTCACAGCACTCACCAAATCACATACCCTCCCCAATGTCTATAATCCCACCCCCTTCTCCCAAACCCCCTCCCCCCGGCAACCCTCAGTTTGTTTTGTGAGATTAAGAGTCACTTATGGTTTGTCTCCCTCCCAATCCCATCTTGTTTCATTTATTCTTCTCCTACCCACTTAAGCCTCCATGTTGTATCACCACTTCCTCATATCAGGGAGATCATATGATAGTTGTCTTTCTCTGCTTGACTTATTTCGCTAAGCATGATACGCTCTAGTTCCATCCACGTTGTTGCAAATGGCAAGATTTCATTTCTTTTGATGGCTGCATAGTATTCCATTGTGTATATATACCACATCTTCTTGATCCATTCATCTGTTGATGGACATCTAGGTTCTTTCCATAGTTTGGCTATTGTGGACATTGCTGCTATAAACATTCGGGTGCATGTGCCCCTTTGGATCACTACATTTGTATCTTTAGGGTAAATACCCAATAGTGCAATTGCTGGGTCATAGGGCAGACGACCAAGTGGGATTTATTCCAGGGCTGCAAGGTTGGTTCAACATCCGCAAATCAGTCAATGTGATACAACACATCAATAAAAGAAAGAACAAGAACCATATGATACTCTCAATAGATGCTAAAAAAGCATTTGACAAAGTACAACATCCCTTCCTGATCAAAACTCTTCAAAGTGTAGGGATAGAGGGCACATACCTCAATATCATCAAAGCCATCTATGAAAAACCCACCGCAAATATCATTCTCAATGGAGAAAAACTGAAAGCTTTTCCGCTAAGGTCAGGAACAGGGCAGGGATGTCCATTATCACCACTGCTATTCAACATCGTACTAGAGGTCCTAGCCTCAGCAATCAGACAACAAAAGGAAATTAAAGGCATCCAAATCGGCAAAGAAGAAGTCAAATTATCACTCTTCGCAGATGATATGATACTATATGTGGAAAACCCAAAAGACTCCACTCCAAAACTGCTAGAACTTATACAGGAATTCAGTAAAGTGTCAGGATATAAAATCAATGCACAGAAATCAGTTGCATTTCTCTACACCAACAGCAAGACAGAAGAAAGAGATATTAAGGAGTCAATCCCATTTACAATTGCATCCAAAACCATAAGATACCTAGGAATAAACCTAACCAAAGAGACACAGAATAATTTTCTTAAAGAAGAAACCATTAATTTCCCTCATCGGTTTTGTAGTTTGGGCTCTGATCTCTTGCCAGTTTGGGCTCTGATTTCCTTTTCAGTGTTTTATCAGTCTTCTTTTCCATAAAGAAAAAAAAAATCCTGTGGTTTTGTGTGTGTGAGTGTGTGAAATTATGTTTCCTAAATATGTGTCCTATAAAAATATCTGTCCTTGGATATTTCAGGTGAAGCATGTGGCTATCAGTACTATGATATCTGTGAATAAGCTTATTAGTTTTGCATGTCAAATACCTTTATGAACATGTTAAGTTTTTTTCAAGTTTTTATTTAAATTCCAGTTAACATACAGTGTAATGTTAGTTTCAGGTGTACAATATAGAGATTCAGCACTTGCATACATCACCCAGTGCTCATCACAAGACATGCATCCCTTAATCCCTATCACCTATTTCACCCATCCTCCAACCCACCTCCCCTTTGGTAACCATCAATTTGTTCTCTATGGTTAAGAGTCGGCTCCCTGAGTGCACCTTTTCCCCCCGTTTTCTCATATGTTTTGTTTTTAAATTCCACATATGAGTAAAATCATATGGTATTTGTCTTTCTTTGACTGACTTATTTAGCTTATCATTATACTTCCTAGCTCCACTTATGTCATTGCAAATGGCAAGGTTTCTTTCATTTTTAATGGCAGAATAATATCCCCTTGTGTATGTGTATACATGTATATACATATACCACATCTTTTAAAATCTATTCCTCAATAGATGGGCACTTGTTCTGCTTCCATAATTTGGCTACTATAGAAAATCTGCTATAAATACTGGGGTATATATTTTCCTTTGATTTGAAATTTTTGTATCCTTTAGGTAAATACCTACTAGTACAATTGCTGAGTCAGAGGGTAGCTCTAGTTTTAATTTTCTGAGGAACCTCCATACTGTTTTCCAAAGTGACTACACCAGCTTGCATTCCTACCAACACTGCACGAGTTTTCCCCCTTGTCCACATCCTCATCACTAACTGTTTTTTCTTGTGTTGTTGATTTTACCCGTTTTGACAGGTGTGAGGGTGATAGTTCATTGTAATTTTGATATGCAATTCTTTGATGATAAGTGATGTTGAGGATCTTTTCATGTGTCTGTTGACCATCTGGATGTCTTCTTTGGAAAGATGCTTATTTATGGCTTCTGCCCATTTTTAATTGGATTATTTATTTTTGGGAGTGTTGAATTTTATAAATTCTTTAAGTATTTTGGCTAATAACCCTTTAACAGATATGCATTTGCAAATATCTTCTTCCATTCAGTAGGTTGCCTTTTAATTTTGTTACTTGCTTCCTTCGCTGTGCAGAAGCTTTTTATTTTGAAGAAGTCCCACTATTTTATTTTTGGTTTTGTTTCCCTTGCCTCAGCAGACCTATTGAGAAAGAAGTTGCTATAGCCAGTGTCAAAGAAGTTACTGCCTATGTTCTCTTCTAGGATTTTTATGGTTTCAGGTCTCACATTTAGGTCCTTAATTCATTTTGTATTTATTTTTGTATAGAGAAAGTGGTCCAGTTTCATTGTTTTGCATCTTGCTGTACAGTTTTTGTGACACCGTTTGTTGCAGAGACTGTCTTTTCCCCACTGGATATTCTTTCCTGCTTTAATAGATTAATTAACCTTATAGTTGTGAGTTCATTTCTGGGTTTTCTCTTCTGTTCCATTGACTTATATGTCTGTTTTTGTGCAAGTGCCACACTGTTTTGATAACTACAACTTGTAGTATAATGTGAAGTTCAGAATTGAGATGCCTCCATCTTGGCTTGTCTTTTTCAAAATTTCTGTGGCTATTCAAGGTCTTTGTGGTTCCATAGAAATTTTAGGATTATTTGTTCTAGTTCTGTGAAAAATGCTGTTGACATTCGGATAGGGATTACATTAAATCTGCAGATTGTTTTGGGTAATATAGATATTTTAACAATATTTGTTCTTCCAATCCATGAGCATGGAATATCTCCATTTCTTTGGTCATGTTCAATTTCTTTCATCAGTGTTAAATAGTTTTCAGAGAGGTCTTTACTTTTTTGGTTAGATTTATTCCTAGGTATTGCATTATTTTTGGCACAGTTGTAAAGGGATTGTTTCCTTAATTTCTTTCCTGCAACAGATTTATTCCTAGGTATTGCATTATTTTTGGCACAGTTGTAAAGGGATTGTTTCCTTAATTTCTTTTCTGCAACAGATTTCTCTATGTTGATTTTGTATCCTGTGACTTTAGGGAATGTGTCAATTCTAACAGTTCTTTTGGTGGAGTCATTTGGGTTTTCTATATGGAGTATCATGTCATCTGTAAATGGTGAAAGTTTTACATGTGGATTTAGATGTTTTTATTTCTGCATGTTGTCTGAATGCTGTGGCTGGAGCTTCCAATACTATGTTAAATAAAAGTGACAAAAATGGACATCCTTGTCTTATTCCTGATGTTGGGGAAAAACTGATAGATTTTCCCTATTTAAGATATTGGCTGTGGATTTTACATATATGGCTTTTATTATGTTGAGGTATATTCCCTCTAAATCTAATTTGTTGAGGATTTTTTTCTAAAGAATGAATGAATGTTGTACTTTGTCAGATTTTGTTTTGCATCTATTGAAATGGTCATATGGTTTTTATCCTTTGTTTTATTAAAATGTGATGTATCACATTGGTTGATTTATGAATATTGAACCACTCTTGCAACCGAGGAATACATTCCACTTGATTGTGGTGAATGATTTTTCTTAATTACTATTGGATTCAATAGGCTAGAATTTTTGCATCTATGTTCATCAGAGATACTGACCAGTAGTTCTCTTTTTCTGTGGTGTCTTTATTTGGTTTTGGTATTAGAGTAATGCTGGTGTCATAGAATGAAATTAGAGGGTTGCATTCCTTTTCTTTCTTTTCTTTTCTTTTCTTTTCTCTTTTGTAATAGTTTGAGAAGAATATGTATTAACTCTTATCTGTTTGGTAGAATTCACCTGTGAAGCTGTCTGGTCCTGGACTTTTGTCTGTTGGGAGTTTTTTGATGACTGATTCAATTTCATGCTGTATCAGCCTGTTTAAATTTCCTATTTCTTCCCATTTCAGTTTTTAATTATTTATATGCTTCTAGGAGTTTATCCGTTTCTTCTAGGATGTCCAGTTTATTGGCGTTTAGATTTTCATAATATTCTCTAATGAATGAGTTTATTTCTGTGGTGTTTGGTTGTGATCCCTCCTCCCTCATTTGTGATTTATTTGGTGCCTCTATCTTTTCTTTTTATAAGTCTGGTGAGAGATTTATCAATTTTATTCTTTTTTTTTTTCCCAAAAAATGATCTCCTGGTTTCATAAGTCTATAGTTTTTTTAGTTCCTATAGCATTCATTTCTGTTCTAATCTTTATTATTTTCTTTCTTCTGCTGTCTTTAGACTTTGTTGTTCTTTTTCTAGCTCCTTTAGGTATAAGGTTAGGTTGTTTATTTGAGATCTTTCTTGCTTTTGATAAAGGCCTGTTCTTTGTTTTTGTTTTTTCTCCTAATTTAATTTAAAATTTTCAGTGTTCCAAGATTCATTGTTTATGCATCACACTCAGTGCTCCATGCAATACGTCCCCTCCTTAATACCCACCACCAGGCTTACCTATATCCCCACACCCCCCTTCCCTCCAAAACCCTCAGTTTGTTTCTAAGAATACACAGTCATTCATGGTTCATGTCCCCCTCCAATTTCCCTCAATTCACTTTTCCTTTCCTTCTCCTAATGTCCTCCATGTAACTCCTTATACTCCACAAGTAAATGAACAGATGAATGGATAAAGAAGATATGGTCCATATATACAATGGAGTATTACGCCTCCATTAGAAAGGATGAATACCCAGCTTTTGTATCAACATGGACAGGACAGGACAAGAGTAGATTATGCTGAATGAAATAAGTCAGAGAGAGTCAATTATTATATGGATGTAGGTCCGTTTTGCTAAATACTTATCCCTTAGGACCATTTTTGCTATATCCCCAAAGTTTTGGACTGTTGTGTTTTCATTTTCATTTTTTCCTATATATTTTTTCATTTTATCTTTGAATTTCTGCTTGACTCATTCATTGTTTTGTAGCTTGTTATTTAACCTCCATGTATTCCTGGTTTTTCCAGATTCTATGTTGTGATTAACTTCTAGTTTCATGGCATTTTGGGCAGGAGAAATGCATGGTGTGATTTCGATCCTCTTGCATTTTTTGAGGCCTGTTTTATGGCCTCATATGTGATCTCTTCTGGACAATGTTCCATGTGCACTTGAAGAAAGTGCATTCTACTGGTTTTTTTAAGGACACAATGGATCATGGACTTAACATATATATTC
>NC_081569.1:77262896-77320296 GCF_022355385.1 Mustela nigripes
GAATATATATGTTAAGTCCATGATCCATTGTGTCCTTAAAAAAACCATCGTTTTGGGGAGCAGTGTTTTCACTGTGGGCTAAAGAGGGTGTTCACCATCATTGTAACAGTGATGTAGAAAAGGGGCAAGAGAGAAGATAAGAGTGTGGAAGGGAGTGAAAGAGTATCTCAAGCCACCCCAGCCTTCCATTTTTTAATTTCTATGACAAAACTGTAAACATGTCCCAAAAAATCCTTTCTATGACTCCACTGCAAGCTGTCACTGCTGTTAAATGGGCCATCTTATCATGGTGTGTCAACTCTTCTGTCGTCCTTTTGAAATAAAGACTATGTTTCAGTGTGAAATCATAAAAAAAACCTATCGTTTTGTTGTTGATTTTCTGTCTCGGTGATGTGTGCATTGATGTAAGTACTGTTGATGATGTAAAGTCTCGTGCTGTTATTGTATTAACAATTAGTTCCTTTAGGTTTGTTTTTTAGCTGCTTTATATATATGGATGTTCCCATATTGGGTGCATAAATATTTACAATTATGATATCTTCTTGTTAGGTTGTCCCCCTTATTGATATATAGTGTCCTTCTTTGTCTCTTGTTATAGTCTTTTTAACCTACAGTTTGTTTAACGTAAGTACTGTTACTGGCTTTGTTTTGGCGTGCCTTTACATGATAAATATTTCTCCATCCCCTCACTTTCAATGTGCGGGTGTCTTTCAGTCTGAAATGAGTCTCTTGTAGGCAGCATACAGATGGATCTTGATTTTTTAATCCACTGAGTTATCCTGTAACTTGCGATTGGAGCATTTAGTCCATTTACTTATATGTACTTATTGATAGGTATGTACTTAGTGCCATTTTATTACCTGTTTTGTAGTTGTTTCTGGAGATTTTCTCTGATCCTGTCTGGTCTTTTTCTCTTTCAGGTTTTGCTGATTTTCTTTAGTGATTTATTCAGATTTCTTTTTCTTTACTTCATGTTTATTAGTAGATTTTTAAAATTTTTATCTAAATTCCAAGTAACATATAGGGTTATATTAGTGGTTTTTGATGTGTGGTTACCATTAAGTTTTTGTATAGCTGCTTCTGCACATAGGAGTCTATATTAAGGTATTGTTCATTGAAGTTTGAACCCATCCTTTTCTCCTCCCCACGTTTTAGGTATATATTATTACATATATATCTTTTTTTGGTGACTTCTTTGACTTTTTTTTTTTTTCAGAAATATTCATATTTACTGCTTTTGTGTTTCTTACTTTTATAGTCACTTTTGGTTCCTCCTTTCCTCTCAAAGAGTTCCTGCACTGCTGGTTTAGTGGTCCTGAACCTCTTTAGTTTTTGTTTGTCTGAGAAACTCTGTTTCTCCTTCTGTTCTAAATGATAACCTTTCTGGATAGAACATTCTTGGAGGAATGTTTCTCCCCTTTCAGCTGTATTGTGCCACTTTTACCTTTCACAGCTTCTTTTGCCTTTCACAGTTTCTTTTGAAAATCTCCTGGGTGCCTGGGTGGCTCGGTGGATTGAGCTGATGTATTGCCTTCAGCTCGGGTCATGGTCTCAGGGTCCTGGGATTGAGCCCCATATCGGCATCATCGGGCTCTCTGCTCAGCAGGGAGCCTGCTTTCTCCTCTCTCTCTCTCTGCCTGCCTCTCTGCTTACTTGTGATCTCTATCTGTTAAATGGATAAATGAAATCTTTAAAAAAAAAAAAATCTCCTGCAAGCCTTATGGGTTTTTCTTTGTAAATTACTGACTTCTTTCGTTTTTGTTTTTTCTTTATCAGTGTATTTTGCAAATTTACTTGTAATATATCTTGGTGTGGACCTGTTTTGTTGGTTTGTTTGTTTGTTTTTGGTTTTGTTGGTTTTGATGGGAGTTCTCTGTGCCCCCTGGGGATCTGGATGTCTGTTTCCTTCCCCAGATTAGGCAAGTTTTCGGCTATTACTTCTTCAAATAAATTCTCTGTCCCCTTCTCTCTTCTCCTTCTGGGAGTCCTATAATACAAATGTTTTTACATGTGATGGAGTCACTGAGGACCCCAGGTCTATGTTCCCTAATCCTGTTGAATAATTCTTTTTTCTCTCTTTTGTTCAGCTTCATTGCTTTCCATTACTTCATCTTCTAGGTCATTAATTCATTTCTCTGCTTCTTCCAGCCTGCTGTTCATTGCATCAGATGTGTTCTAATCTCATATATTGTGCTCTTCATCCCTGATTCTTTTTCTTAACTCTTTCATCTTCATGGTAAAGAGTTCCCTGATGTCTTCCATTCTTTTCTCAAGTCCAGTGAGTATCCTTATGATTGTTGCTTTAAATTCTCCATCAGGCATATTACTTACCTATTTCACTTAGATCTCTGGCCATGGCTTTACCTTGTTCTTTCAACATGGATAATTTCCTCCTTCTTGGCATTTTGTCCATTTTGCCAGTTATATCTTCCGATTCTGAAAGTACTGGCCTCATGAAGAAGAGTGCCCAGGGCCTGGCACTTAAGGTAGTGCTGTGGTGTGTGCTGTATGTGCTCTGCTGTTATGTTTTGGCTGCTTTGTCCTTCAGGCCAGTTGTCTTCAGAGGCTCTCCTTGCCTACTATGGGCAGTGTTTGGTCCCTGGCCTGAATGTGGCAACTTTTAACTAGGTGTATTCTGGTCTGTTTGTGAAAAGGGATGTGACACCAGCTCCACCAGAACTGAGGCCCTGCAGAACTCTCTGGTAAGGTTAGGGGTTTGTGCTAGTCTTATGGGGGGAGGGGCCTGCCGCTGTGGGACTAAGGCAAAGTGGACTAAGAAGGGCAGTTCCACTGGAGCACAAAAGGGTGGGGATTAGTGTCAGCAAGTTAGTCAGCTAGTGTTGGTGCTGAGCTGTTTCCCTTAGGTGGCTCTGTGTTTATGCTGAGCTGTGGACAAGGGAAATGGTGCTGGTTAATTCCTTTGTTCCTGGAGAGGTGTTTCCATGAATGCTGCCTCTCTAGGACATGCTCTGAGAAGAGCAAATAATCCCCCTGCTGTGTGTTCTAGGTACACTTCAGATTATCTGCCACAGGTTGAAGCAGCACAGTACCTTCTGGCTCTATCCTAGCCCACACCTTTAAACTCTAGGTTATAAGCCGCTGGTTGCAAGAATTCATGAAATTTAGCCCAATAGCTATGGGGAAATGTTCTCCTTATAAATTCCTTTGTGTATTCCCGTCTTCTCCTTCAGTCCTCTTCTGTACCTCCTCCATAACCTTGGCTTCCTCTCCTCTACACCAGCCAGGACCCATTTCTCTCCTACCTCATATTTCCATACTTTCTACCTTCTTAAGTGTGGCCTTTTCACCCCCCTCCCCCTTTTGTTGTGGACTTTGTTCAGTCTTTAGGTCAATATCTTGGTTATTTAGGATGATTTGATATTTATCTAGCTGGTATTTGTGGGAGAAACTGAGCCTCACATCCTCTTCTTCTGCTGCCATTTTCCTTAGGGTCACTCTTTTTTTTTTTAAACCCTCATGAAAATACTGTAAGTTAAATGTGTTTTCTCATTGTACAGATAAGGAAACTGAGGTACCAACAGTTGAAACAAATAGAAGCAGTCACACATTTGTTAACAAGTTTGGGAATAGGAATTTGCACCCTAGATACAACTCTAAAGTCCAGATTCCTTTTTACATCTACACCTCACTTCTTCAGACCTTTAACATGATTCTTCTGATGTTATTTCCCACTCACCAATTGGGCTTGAGCCTACTGAGCATGTAATGGACAAAGCAGTATATTTCCCAGGCAAGTTGCAGCAATTTGCATAGTGACAGAAATGCAAATTGGCAAAATAAATAGCGATGACCAAGAGTATTTGTTGGCATTTTGACAGGTGAAACAGCTACTGGCATTAATTCATATGTAGACTTTGCACCTGTACCAACTACTAGTATTAACACCATCCAAAAAAGGTTGGATAATGGGACTAGAGTGACGAATATGACAAGCTACTTGTTTCAGTACAACTGCCGGGATAGGTATTATGTAGTCACGTATACTCTCCTTCCTAAATTATAGCTTTTACATATTTATTAGCAACACAGTTTCTCTTTGCAAAGAACAACTTTGCGTTAGGCTTCCATTGTATATAACTGATCCAAGGATCTGATTTGTACTCTATGATCTTTAGTAACAACCCAGTCACAGCTGAATAAGCTCCAGTCCATCAAGAACTATATGATTTTAGAGAGATCTAGAGAAATCTTACTTCTTTATATGATTGGAAGTTCTGAAAATAGTTTAACTGACCACTTTGCCTTATATTCAATTTTACCTAAAGCTGGTGAATATTACTATACAAATTCACATGAGGTTATTTTGCTCACATATAAGCAAAACATTAGGTATACTTGGGAGATTTTCCTCATATAAATCTTGACTTTAAAATTAGTATTTTTAAAAAGAATTTGCAATTGTGAGTATAACAATGAAGCACCTATATTGAAATAGTGTTTCATGATAAAATTAAAAACACTAGTACAGCATTTTCTTTTTTCTTTTGCTATCCTTATTTTCTCTGTAATTTTCATAGCTAGCTATCATAGTATGTAGGAGAGATCAATGTTGTTTTCTCCATGTCATATATGATGATTACACTAGGTAAGCAATTTGATGAAGGTTACACAGGCTTCAGAATCTCTGCAGGAGTTCAGAGCTATAAAGTGCTTAGTACAAAGTCTGACACTCAGTAAACCCTGAGTAATTGATAGCTATTACTGCTGAATATTTGACTATATATAGCACTGTTTTTTCTTTTTTATGGAAATCTAGAACTAAAGAAAATATACACCTTTAATGAAGTAATAAAACTATAAAATTCCATGCCTAGAAATTGAATTTCCTTTAGTTCAGATAGTGTTCCTTTGATTAACTATCGTGATACCTGTTTAGATAACTTAAATGTAAGACAGAAGCATGTGATTTTTCTATTACACTATATGGATGGGTAACCATTCACATTTAACCATTTCTTTAAGAATTGCTTTGCAGTTGAAAGAACTTTAGGTTAATTGGAGTTATTAAAGTTAGCTAATGACACACATTAAATTCAAAGGAACTGTGAGGTATTTTCATACACATAGATTCATCGCTCATCTCTCAGGTAGGTTTTCTTTTCAAATACTGGCCACGGAGCAGGCATTTTCATTATAACCCTATAGCCATTTGTTGAACTTCACTCAAATTTAACAGGCAGATGTAGGATTTTATTTTTTGCTAACAAAAGCAAGATGGGAAGTCGTCTTCAAAATGGGTGACTATTGACAGCTTCTACAAACAGCCAGTGTGTTGCTGCAGCTGGTGACAATGCCTAACGCAGCAGCTCCATAGACTTATATTGGCTGGGGTCCAACCTGCCTGTTGGATTTCAAAGAACCCATCTGGATAACGCTTCCCTCACACTGACCTGAACGGAGATCACAGACTGGCATGGTCCTTCAGATTCTAGGTATTGTGCACCTTTATAAACGGCAGGCCATGGCAGTGACAAAAGAAAAAATATATTATCTGTATTGACAGATTTTTTTTTTCTTTTGGTATAGACGTAAAGGAAGAGATAGAAATCAAAATAAAGAGCCAAAAATTGAAAAATCCTTTATCTTGAACGTACATTGTTTATATTTTATGCTTATGTTCATAAAAATTATTTTCCCAAAGATTTTCATTAAATTAGAGATTTAAAGAGTGTTGTGTTAGGAGATGGGATACTTACATGAAGAAAAACTAGTGTTTTAAAATTTAGACATTAGTCTCCATGTATTATCATCAGCTTTAGTGAGTCATTAGATGAAGAGTTAGGAAACATAATTATGTAGGATTTTTTATTTAATTGCAAAGTAATTGAATATTTGCATCCTTTATTCCTCTGGCTTAAGGAATGTAGGAGAAGCTGCAGGTTTCTTGACTTAAGCCCTGGTAAACTGTCATTGGAACAACAGTGCCGGTCTCCAACCTTTAAAAGCTACTGCAGTGCACCTATGTGCAATATATAAAATCTCTTGGGCTCTGTGAGACATGTCCTGGGAGCCCCATTATGTGATATAGCGTCAAAAGTTAGGGAGCAATTTAAAAAACAAATAAACATACTTACACAGAAAAATTTTGCATCATGAGGCAGAGAGTAACAAGACTCATCCCAGTGTGGCTCCCTATTTACCAAAGTCACTGCCTCTGTCAGTTAAGATGGGCTAGGTTATATGGTAGTACCTAATCCCTTTAGATTCCTTGTGCCTTGTATCAGTAGAGATGTATTCCTTAAATGACATAGGTGTTTTAGGTACAGCGTGGTGTGCATTTGGGTTTACTTCCTACTGGAGCACAGGCCGATGGGACAGAGTCAGTCTGAGATGTTGGTTATTGTGTCAGAGGGAAAAGAAGATAAAGCTAATTATGGTATTGCTCTGAAAGCTTCTGCTCAGAAGCAACAGCATTACTTTTGCTTACATTTTATTGACAAAGGAAGTCACCAGAAAGCCCCAGTTAACATTTCCTAAATGGTACAAAAAATGACAAGCCATTTCTTTTTTCTAGTTCAAGGTGTTTTTAGGCTAGTGTTATACCCAGGTGCCTGAGAGAAACAAATGTAAATCATTTCCAGAGGATACATTTTTATTGTAGGTCCTTTTGAGGTCAGTCCTTCAAATAGCTTTTCAAGAGAGATGATCAGTTCAGTCAGATATTACCACGAACAAAGGAAAAACTATGAGAACGAATGAACAAACAAAAAAACCTAGAACAAGCATATTCTTAAATCATCAGATATCTAAGTGATCACAGTAATATAAAGAATGTAAAGTGAGTTTACAGTGTTTGGAAAAAAAATAATGTGAAAACATGTGCAGGAAATAGTGACACACACACCACTTTTAAAACTTTAAGGAGGATATGAAAAAAATAGTTTCAGAAGATGAGATAATAATTTTACCTTGTTTCACAATAAAACTCCTAGCAAATGAGGAATAGAAGAGAATTTACTTAACCTGAAAAATGGTAACTTCAAAATCCTAAAATAATCTTTATATATGTTGATACATGGAAGGCTTTCTCTTTGATGCTTATTCACACTGTATCAATTATACATTGTTTTGGAGGTAGTAGCCAGGTCATTAAGAAAAGAAAGGAAAAAGTTAAGTGGATTAGGGAAAAAAGCCATCTGCCATTGTTTGCAGACAATATAATTGGGTTTATAGAAAATCTAGTATACCTTTAGAAAGAAATTTGCTAACTTAAGATACAGAGTTAATATATTAAAATCAACTAAATTCCTATAATCCAATTATATCCTATCAATAACATAAAACAGAATAATATGGAGCACCTGGGTGGCTCGTCAGTTAAGTATCTGCTTTCTGCTCAGGTAGTGATCCTGGAGTCCTGGGATCTAGCCCCGTGTGAGGCTCCTTGCTCAGTGGAGAGTCTACTTCTTCCTCTGCCCCTCCCTGCCCCTCATGCTCTCTCTCTCTCTCACTTTCTCTCTTACAAATAAAATCTTAAATAATTTTATTAGTAATTTTACTATTGATTAGCATCAACTTTATAAATTACATAGAAGTAAATTTAACAGAAGTCACACATGAAAAAAATTACTTTAAAATACAGAAAATTGGGGACACCTGGGTGGCTCAGTTGGTTGGGCATCTGCCTTGGCTTAGGTCATGGTCCAAGTCCTGGGATCAAGCCCAACATAGGACTCCTTGCTCACTGGGGAGCCTGCTTCTCCCTCTCCCTCAGTCTGCTGCTTCTCCTGCCTATGATCTCTCTCTGTGTCAAGTAAATAAAATCTTTTAAGAAAATCAGGTAAAAAACAGAAAAACATTAAAGAAGATGTATGCAGTAAAATTTATTTTCTTGCTACAAAAGACTTAATATTGTATAGTTATCAGTAGTTCCTAAGAGGTTCCATGGAGCCAATGCAATCTAAATCAGAATCTGAACTGGTTTATTTTTACAGACCTGACAAGCTGATTTTAAACTTACAGAAAATCCTTAAGGGATCAAGAATAACTAAGACACTCTTCTGGTTGGGGCGGGGAGGGGGAGCGGCGCCGCGGGGTATGGGGGAGGTTGGAGGACTTAGCCAAATAGTTGTAAAAATTTAGTAGAAAGACAAAATACTAAGTCATTGTGTTATTCATGTAGAGATAGTGAATAGATCAATGGATAAGACTAGAAGATCCAGAAACTTATCCATAATATATTGACATATATATTATTAGTTTCCAGAATTTCTAAAAAAGTACCACAAAAAAATTTATTGCCTCACAGTTCTATTGGTTAAATCTGAAATCAAAATATTGGCAGGGCCATCCTCCATGTGAAAGCTTTAGAAGAATCCTTTCTCAACGTTTACTAGCTCCTTAGAGGTTGCTGGCAGTTTTTGGTGATTGTGGCTTAAACATGCTACACTCCAATTATTTGGCTTCACAGGACATTCTTCATCTCTGTCTTCACATGGCCATCTTCTTACAAGGATACTGGTCATGTTGTAGTCGTGCCCCATCCTACTCTACTATGACATCAGTTTAACTTGTTAACACCTGCAATATTCTTATTTCCAAAGAAAGTCTGGAGTATTGGGGCTTAGGACATAAACATAATATTTGGGGGACTCAATTCAATCCATAATAATAACATTCAAAGAACTCCTTAATAAAACACTCAGTATTTTGAAGGAATACGGGTAGTCTGGAAATATAGCGAGTGCCCTTATTGTTTAAAAGCAAACATTTTCAACAGCATGGATCTGTATTCCCTAGCTGCCTTTGCTTGCATTCTATTAACAGAAATCAGCAAGACATAGTACGTGTCTCAAACAACAAAAGTGGTGATTTAAAAAATTGTTTACTGACTCACCACAGATAATGAGGTCAAAGAGAAAAGTTAAAGCACAATACTGCCATTAAATAATAATTTGCCTCAACCTTCCATCTGGGAGAGATATAAGAGCAGTTTGTTCTGCACAATATTGGAATTTTACCGGCAAGATAAGTAAGTGAATTATTGAGGAGGTTTTTTGTTTCTGTTTTTGTTTTTTAATAGAACATTTTCAAAGTTTTAGACATCGTTGCCCAATTTGATTATTTCTAGGTGTTATTTTTAAAAAATAAGAATGCTTTCAAAACAACAAAACGTAAATCACCTCCATTAGATTAGAGCATGTAATTGGAAAAACGAAAGTATTAGATAAAACTTTTGAATATCCATGACACATTAGTGGCTTTCCATTTAGCTTCAAATATATTTTAAAGAGAAAATTCAAGAACACTCAGTCATCCACCCACCCTACCCCAACAGAATAATTGTGATATTTCCTCACTTCCTAAACTTACTTCATTATGGCAACACAACTGCATTGTATTTTCCTATGTTATACGGACATAATGATAATGCCTTTTGCTTAGAGCATTACAACTCTATATTCTTTGATTAATTTTTTATTATAGTCAAATTTAGTAAGTAATCCTATACTTTCTAGTCACCTACATTTAGTCTTAGGAATCTTAGGCTACTCTCCCAGAACTGTTTAAGCTAATACCTAAAAGTAATAGGACATCAGCCAGTTCCTTAAAATAATAACAGATCTACTAGAGACTACTGATTTAAAAACACCAATTTTAGCACCATTAAAAGAAAATCATAACCTCCTCTGTTCCAGCTTGACTCTTTTTCTCTTACTGAGATTTATGTTCTGATCACTTTATTTCAAAAACTTTAGAAATGATATGCTTTAGAAAACTTGGAACTTTTTTTTTTCTTATTTAATGGGAAAATATTTCCACTGATCAACTTAGCTTTGAAAAGCTTTTGTATTATCTTAATGATTTTAACTCTAACAACCAGTTCTGTGTTTAATCTTCACCTACAGACATTAATTTATTATATCCTTTTGGGTATTTTACAACCATTATTACATTTTTGCAAATCCCTTGGTCAGGAAAGCAGTTCTTTTATCTTCTTGTTAATTATCTTATATTTAATTATGGTGAAATCATGGTTGGATGTGTTATTTTGTTTTTTTTTTAAAGTGTAGTTCTGCAGGACTTTGAGAAACCACATTAAAGAAACTTTTCTGCCTTTAGTTAGGAGTCCTTGGTGCATTCAGCCCTTATGTATATAAAGTTTAGTGTTTTGTGAATATTATTTTAAATTTTTTTTTTAAATTTATTTGAGAGAGAGAGTGAGAGAGCATGAGAGGAGAGGTCAGAGGGAGAAGCAGACTCCCCATGGAGCTGGGAGCCCGATGTGGGACTCGATCCCGGGACTCTGGGATCATGACCTGAGCTGAAGGCAGTCGCTTAACCAGCTGAGCCACCCAGGTACCCTGTGAATATTATTTTAGTTTGAGTTTTAAATTCCCAGGATAGAAATTGAAGGTATGACCAATGTTAACTGAGGCATTTAGTTAAGAAGGGATAGGAATGCCAGATTAAATACACGACACTCAATTAAATTTGAACTTCACTAAACAATCAATGATAGATGTTTTCAGTGTAAGTATAACCCATACTTACATGTTTACCATGCTTTGTTTGATACAAATATAACATGGGACCTGAAAATATCCTTCACTTAAAATTGTCTGAAACAACCTCACTGTTTAGGGTGGCGGGGGTGGGGGAACAACATACTGAACTAACTTGGGAAATCAGTGGAATCTCCGACTCATTCCATGAAGAACTACATATAAGCTCTGTACTCAAGTTGGTGAAGTTGTTTCCCATGGGGTATAGGTTAGCAAACATGATACCAATATACATACACACTAGAATTAGACTCTTAAATGAGTGGATGACAATTGGTGGCAGCAGTTTTCTCACTGTTGGGAGTCAGAGATTACACATACAGGGAGAAGGTTAGGAAGATCAAGTGTTAATATATCTAAGGTGAAACATTAGTATAAATTCATGTTCACCTTGATATAGATGCTTACATATAGAAATACAGATACTTTTTACACATATATGTGTATAATATATTTGTGTACTGTATGTGTACCCACATATAGAAATCCTTGCTTTGTCAGCTTGAGAACTCAGAAAGAAAGACACCCCAGTACCAACAAGTAAGTCTATCTTTCAGATTTTGATTTCTAGTACTGTTCCTTAGTGCTTGGGTTCTTTGCACAAAATGGCTAATTCTAGGATTGGGGAAGGAAGTATATACAAGGTGAGTCTGAAACATTCTGTAATACATTCTGTAATAACTGATGTAAGGAAGAGCTAAATACACACACACTCTCACATACATGCACTATTAGGGGTGTGTCCAAAAAAAAAAAAAAAAAAGACTTAGGTGCCAACTACAAGAGTTCCCAATGATCAAAGCTGGAAGAGTTTGACAAAACAGTGTGGATTATAACTCAAAATCTGAAATACATATCTGTAAGTCCACGCTCATCTAGGTGATGGAATAAAAACCAGATGGAGATGGTGTGATAACTCCCCATGAAGAAAAATTCCAAATAATTTATGTAGCTACTCCAGCATTATTAGAATCCTGCAGGTTGGAAGTCTAACACAGCTCTCACGAAGTAAAATTCAGGGTGTAAACAGGGCTGCATTCCTCTTTGAAGTCCTTGGGAGAATCCTTTTCCTTGCATTTGCCAGCCTTTAGAAGCCACACATAAACTTTGGATCAAGACCCCTTACTCCCTCCTCAAAACAACCGACATTACATGTCAATATTCTTCCATAGTCACATCTCTTTTGCTGACTCCCCCATTTTTTTTTTAATTGAAGTGTCATTGAGACACAGTGTTACATTAATTTAGGATGTACAACATAGTGATTCAGCAAACCTATACATTATGCTCACCACAAGTTTAACTACCATCAGTCACCATACAATGCTAGTACAATACCCTGGTCTATATTCCCTATGCTATAGCTTTAATTCCCATTTCTTATTTATGCTATAACTGGAAGCCTGTAACCCCCACTGCCCCTTACCATTTTTGCTCATCCACTCCTGCACCCTTCTGGCAACCACTTTGTTCTCTGTAGTTATGGGTCTATTTCTGATTTGTTTGATTTGTTTTTAGGTTCCACCTGTAAGTAAAATCATATGGGATTTGTCTTTCCATGTTTGACTTCTTTCACTTAGCATAACATCCTGGAGGCCCATCCATGTTGTCACAGATAGCGAGATCTCATTCTTTTTTATGACTAATATTTCTGTGTGTGTGTGTGTCTGTGTGTCTGTGTACATCACATCATCCTTATTCATCTATTAATGGACACTTAAGTTCTGTATTTTGGCTTCAATAAACAAAAGGGTGCATGTATCTTTTCAAATTTCTGGGTTTTTGTTTTCTTTGAGTAAATACCCAGGCGTGAAATGATTGGATCATTTGGTAGTTCTGTTTAATTTTTTGAAGAGCTTTCATATAGTTTTCCACAGTGGTCATACCAGCTTACATTCCCACCAGGAGTTCTTGGGGTCCCTTTTCTCCACATCCTCACCAACCCTGTTATGTCTTACTTTTTAAATACCAACCTATCTAACAGGTCTGATTTGCATTGGTTCTGATTTGCATTGCCCTGATGATCAGTGTGGTTGAGCATCTTTTCATGTGTCTGTTGGCCATCTGTATGTCTTCTTTGGAAAAATGTCTATTCAAATGCTCTGCTCATTTTTAATCAGATTATTTGTGGGGGGGGGCTTGGTGTTATTTATGCATTATATTTACGAACCACCTATTGGATATATCATTTGCAAATATCTTTTCCCATTCAGTAGGTTGCCTTTTCATTTTGTTGATAAGTCTCCACTTTTAAGAACCCTTATAGTGAGATCATATGATAGTTGTCTTTCTCTGCTTGACTTATTTCGCTAAGCATATATGAGGAAGTGGTGATGCAACATGGAGGCTTAAGTGGGTAGAAGAATAAATGAAACAAGATGGGATTGGGAGGGAGACAAACCATAAGTGACTCTTAATCTCACAACAAACTGAGGGTTGCCGGGGGGAGGGGGTTTGGGAGAAGGGGGTGGGATTATGGACATTGGGGAGGGTATGTGATTTGGTGAGTGCTGTGAAGTGTGTAAACCTGGTGATTCACAGACCTGTACCCCTGGGGATAAAAATATATGTTTATAAAAAATAAAAAATTAAAAAAAAATTAAGAACCCTTATAGTTAATTGGGCCCAACTAGAAAATCCAAGATAATCTCCCTATTTTGAGGTCAGTTGATTAGTAACCTTAATTCCATTTGAACTTTGTCATGTAAAATGACATACTTACAGATTCTGGAGATTAGAATTTGGATATCTGTAAGAGGTCTTACTGTGCCTACATGGTTCAAGGACATAGAATGTAACTTCCCCACCCCTTGAGTGTGGGTCTGTGCATAATGACTTCCTTCCAAAGAACACAGTATGGAAGTAGAGTAAATAACTTTGTTGTTGGATAAACCTCATCCATATTTCCTCTAGCATATGATGAAGATTTAACATCAACAGTGATGTCAAGTTGACAGTAGGTATCCTTGATGTGATGTAATGAAAATGCGATTTTTTTTTTTACCTCAGTGATCTTCCTCCCAAAAAATGCAGAACTCAAGTTTAATCACAAGAAAAATGTGAGACACATTCCATCTGAGAGGCATTTTATAAAATATCTAAACAGTGTTTCAAAAAATCCAAGGCCATCAAAAACAAGGAAAGCCTGAGAAGTCATAGCCAAGAGGAGGGGTAAAGAAACATGATGAGTAAACATAGCATGTGTCCTGAATGAAATCCTGGTACAGAAAAAGGGCATTAGGAAAAACTAAGGAAATATGAATAAAGTATGGACTTTAGTCAATCATAGTATGTCAATATTGGTTCGTCAGTTATAAAAATTGTACCATGCAAATGCAAGCTGTTTATAGTAGTGGAAACTTAGTGTGGGTATGTGGAAACTCTGTGTACTATATTCAGATTTTTCCATAAATCTGAAATTGTTCTACACTTAAAGTTTTAATAATACATAAAGCCATAAATATTCTGCTAGGGGAGCCACGTGAAGTATCTAACCCAATCTGGAAAGTTTGTAAACATCACCTCCTTCAGTGAAGTTAACTTATCAAGAGAACATTGTGGGATGAAAAAAGTAAACTATGAGAGTTCCGATGCTATTCCAGATAGCGAGGATATTAACTCATGAGATGGCGTGTCTGAGCTCAACCAGGGCAATCTAAATAATGGCAAATGAGAGAGAATCATGAACCAAAGAGTTTAGTGAGAGAGTATTAAATAAAAGCAGGAGAGTAGGAGGAAACAAATGGGGGCCCAGAGTTAAGGATTTTGGATTAATTACTGTAAGGGAATACAAAGTATTTCCAATTAAAAAAAAAAAAAACAACTTAAAAACCACAGCCTCCTTTGACAGAGGTATATACTTAACGTTCAGCTGTAAATCCAACCCATTGAGGTTTAAGCCACTTCTGCTTCATTTGTCTTTAGTAAAAACAATGAGTCACTTAAAAAACTAGACTTTCCATAGATTGTTTATTTCCCTCCTCATTGGTCCTCTCACACTCAGTCGAGCCAAACAGGTGGGCAAACAACAAGCCTGTGTGTAGCTGAATACCTGTTTTGAAGCCTAAAATATGTCCTCTCTATCTCTTGAAGAAGCATTTGCTGATCCTATCCTAGAGATCACTTTTTTCCTTTAATAAAAAGTGACCTAAAATCAACAGTGTGAACGATATTAAAATAGAGGTTTTCCCTATTATCTAAACAGCTGGAATATTTTATTTATATAGGCTTGCAATTTCTGCTTAGTGGGATGGAGCATACTAGGTTTTCGTCCTTATTTGTTCCATGATGCTCTGCAGTAACATCTACATGAAGGGGTTACTGAAGTCACTATTTTAGATAAACTAACAAAAGGAAATAGGGTTTCTAGAAGAATGAATGAAGAAAATTATGAAAATGAATAAAAGAATGAAGAAAACTGCATTTTATGTTCAGAGAGGAGTTCTAGATTTCTAGGACCCGTGATGTTCCCATATTTCACAAAGCCAGATTTCTAAATGGATATTCTAAGGAGGAAACTTGATGACTGATGCCTGTGTTGTGTCCTTGCTACTACCTACTGAAGGTAATTCAAGGAATCCCAATATGGGAACTGCCTCTGACCTTCAGTGGGAATAACTTTTCCATGATTTATATATAGACTGTAGGGGGGAAACTTGGAATATAAAACAAGATGCGGAAAAAGAATCTCTCTCCCCATTGAGAACCAGTAATAATTATGTGTACATACATGTGTGTATGTACTACATATATTTGTGCATATATTTCCATATACTTATGAGATATTTTTACAGTTTTCTGTCCTGACAAGTTACTGTATTTAGAAACATTCATTTACTGTAACTGTTGGTATTTGAAGGATTTTTAAAATTTTCATATTAGCAAGGTTCGGTAGAAATAATCAAGCATCAACTTGTATTGTGTGAATAGTGAAAAAGGGACTTTTAAATTGGGAAGTATACCCAAATCCATTCAGTACCAGGTATTAATATTTTAAAAATGAATCTATGATGACTTTTGCCCTAATGAACAAGGCACCTTCTTTCCTTTCTGGGAATATTTATTCTAATAATGTGACTCACTTTTTAAATTTCTTACTTGAAGTTAGAAGTCCCTGTATGAGTTTTCTTTTCCTCTGTGTCTGTAGCTCCCTGTTTGTTTAATCACAATGCATTTTGTTTAATATTTCAGTGCTGTTTATCGAGACACTTTAATTTGTTTCCTTTTGTATTTGTCTTCACCAGGTGTTTCTTGACTGGAGCACATTTCCCACATGATAAAATTAAAGGTCTAATTAATGTCTTTAAGGACATTGGTGCACAATTCAGCACCTAATTTTCTGCAGGGGGCATATTTAGGTGTTTAACTAGGTGGAACTCTGTGCCAAGGATCTCATTTGCATACAAAGTCCCTCTTATTTCTTTGTAAACACCCTTCGATACAGAAACAAAGAACGCATTCACATTACTTGGTATGCACTTTTCTAGCGAGGAAAGAGTACAGAAAATAAATGTATCTAAGCCACATTTCATCAGAGCAGAAACAAAAATCCTATTAGATGAGGTGTTGAAATATGAGGTCCATTTCTTTGGAGCAGTGAGGATAATACTCAGCATTTGAAAATGGAGGGGCAACCTACAAAGGCACTGCATGAAAAACGAATGCTTTGAAAAATCACATCTGAGATGTAGAGGATCTTAAGAAAAATATGGCATCGCATTAAGCACAAAAAGGAAAGCTAAATCACCATCAGGCAACTGCTGGCAGAGAGCAGGCAGGGAAACAAAACTCATTGATCTATCTAAAGGCTACAAGGACCGGAAAAAAGGCCATCTATGTAAAGATGTTTCTAATCTCATTTCATTTCACTTTCTGTCTACTTTGAAACATAAATTGTGAACAAGTTGTGGATGCCTTAGAATTATTAAATAAAATATTTGTTTGATTATTAGCATATTTAATCTATTAAAATTTACATTTCATCCAATGTCCTCAAAAACAAGATTTGTCCGACTGAATAAAATTTTAGCTTAGTTTCCACATACCCTCTACAAAAGCATAATTTTTATCAGCACTTTTTTTTTTTTTTTTTTTAGATTTTATTTATTTGACTGAGAGGGAGAGAATGCTCCGCACAAGTATGGGGAGGAGCAGAGGGAGAGGGATAAGCAGACTGTCCGCTGAGTGTGGAACCCCTGACAGGGCTCGATCTTACAACCCTGAGATCACGACATGATGTGAGATCAAGAATCAGATGCTTAACTGACTGAGCCACCCAGGCGCCCCCATCACTTCGCTTTTGACATGAACAACAGACATTTGCACATTTGTAAAATGTTAGTGTCAAAGCAAAAATTACACCAACTAGTGGACAAAGTTAAACAGGCAAGGGAAACCTTATTCAAGGATGTTGCAGTGGGGGCTAGAGATCAGAACTCAGTCTGAGCTCAACTCGACTGAAACAAAAAGCTGAAGAGTTTTTAAGAGCTGGTGTGGGGGGACTATAGGACATCTGTGTTTGTTAACTGGCTTTATTGGGAAAAAAAAAAAAAAAGTAATCTTTCTTGTGTCTTTATCACCAGGCTGTAGTTTTACAACTTGGACAGTCCTTCCCCCACCCCCAAACTTAGACTCCTACGTTCCCAAAGAGACTTGAGAGTTTGAGGCTCTACCTTACCTCACGTTTATATCCCAAAGGCACGGAGAAAGAATTTACAATTATAAGTGTTCTAAATTCTCTAAGAATAGGGGAGTCAGGGGTCTAGGACTGAGAAGAAGCCTGTCTAAAGTTTAGTCAACCTGAAGGAAACTTTAAAATGATGTTTGTCACTAGGTAAATACAAATTTTAAAGAAATCTAGCACACCTGCCCCTTCCAATCTTGTCTTTGCCTCTATGTCTCTCCTAAATAGAAATGTTTGAGTCTCTTGCTTTTTAATCTCCGTTGTTAGAGAAAGTTTCTTCTAGGATATTTGTTCATAGCCATTTACTATGTCATATTATGTAAGTACTAAATAGGATGCAGTAAGGCAGATTTTAAAGCAAGAGCCTGATATTTATTTATTTATTTATAAAGATTTTATTTATTTGACAGAGAGAGATAATAAGTAGGCAGAGAGACAGGCAGAGACAGGGGGTATGCAGTCTCCTGCCAAGTAGAGAGCCTGCTGGGGGGCTTCATCCCAGGATCATGACCTGAGCTGAAGGCAGAGGCTCAACCCACTGAGCTACCCAGGTGCCCTGGAACCAGATATTTAAATAGAATTTATAGTAATCCCAGTTAACAAGTAATATGAGTTACCGTATTTCCTATTCTTGTTTTTTCTTTATATTACAAGTATACATTAGTTCAGAAGGGCTTCTCAGAAACCCTAAGCTTCATAGAATAACAGTGCAGACACGTGAACTTCAAATTCTCTTTCCAGCACTGGATTAGCTACATAAATTATGGTGCCTAGCTCGAAATGACAATATGGGACCACTTGTTGAAAAATAATTTAGAATTTGAAGATGGCAACCATGGATCATTAAACCAAGTGCAAGACCTTTCTGGATAACCACAGAGGTCTCATACCCATGAAGGTTGTAGTTCTCAAATGCTAATTTTCCTTTAATATTTTTATTATCCTTACCCCCATATGACTACCCATTTTTATGAAATCTCGCAGTACTTTGTTCTTTTGTTTTGCCATGTATTCATAATTTGTCATCACTTCTGTTCCCTTTTACAAAGGTGCCACTTGAGAGCACAGCGCATGTCTCGTTTTTCTCTCTATGCCACACTTTGATTTTGCTTTTGCTTCTGTTTACATTAATCCCCAAATAAGTAATACATGATATGGTTCAAAAAGCACAATAAGAGAAGCAACTACTGCAAAGTTTGTCTCATCCTGCCTCATCCACCTTGTTTCTAACTCGTCCCACCTCCGTAGATAATCAGTAGTTTATGGGTGCATTCTTCTGGAGTTTTTTTAAGCAAATGTTAGCACATAATGAATATATATTTCTAGTTATTCTCTTTCTTATGAAATTGCAATACATTTTTTGCACACACACATGCACATGCTATTCTGAACTTAATCATATAACTAAAATATGTTCCATATCTTACATAGAGAATTTCCTTATGTGCCATGGATTATTTAACCAGTTTCAGCAGGTAAATACTTGGATTATTTCCAATCTCTTGTTATTACGAACAATGTAGCAATGAATATTATACATAAGTTATTTAATGTATGAATACATACTTATAGGATAATGCCTTGTAGTTAAAATGAAAGCATAATCATAATTTTGATTTTTTCCAACTTATCTCCTATAGAGATTATATTTGATAGTCACCTCAACAGTATATGGAAAGGCCTTTTTTCTTGCTGCCTACAACCTTATCATTGCATTTTGTCAAATACTTGGACTTAATACTTTCATATGCTATCAGGATCATGAATATTTATAACTATTCTTATTATTGTGTGTATATACTGAGTGTATAAAACGACCTCCTTTTTCTTTTAATATAATTGGGGCTTACTTCCACCATATCTGATTTTAAGAAGGTGGGCAAAACTTTTTTTAAAATTAGTTTATTTTATTGTGGTATAACTAACATACAATGTTATGTTAGTTTCAGGGGTACAGCATATTAATTCGATAATTCTATATATTATTCAGTGCTTACAATGGTAAGGATAGCCACCTTCTCTCACCATTCAATTTCATTACAGTACTACTGATTATATTCCCTGGGCTTATTTTTCATCTGCATGACCTATATTTTCTAACTGAAAGTTTGTACCTCTTCATCTTCATCCCTTTAACTATAGTAGATAGACATCCCCCGACTTAATCTTTTCTGGCAACCACCAGTTTGTTCTATGTACTCAAAAGTCTCTTTCTGTTGGAATTATTTTTATTTATTCACTTATTTTTTTTCAATGAACCCTTTTTATTGAAATTTAATTAACATACAATGTTATATTAATTTCAGATGTACGACATAACAGTTTGACAATTCTATATGTTATTCAGTGTTCACCATGATGTGTTAGCCAACACCTGTTACCACATGTACCACATGTACCATGTACCACATGGGTACTTTGCATCTATACAAATACTTGTGATACTTTGCATCTCCATTTCTTTCTTACTTTATACTGGAAGTTTATACCTCTTTCTATCTTTTGAGTATAGTTGAGACATAGCATTAGATTAGTTTCCAGTGTACAACACAGCAACTCAACATCTTTATAGGTTAGGCTGTACTTATCACAAGTCTATGGCTACAATCTATTACCGTGCAGCACTATTACAATAACATTGATTATACTCCAATGCTATACTTTTATTCCCATGATTTTATCATTCCATGACTGGAAGCCTGTCACTTAATCATTCTTCTTCACCCATTTTGCCCAACCTCCACTGCCCCTTCCTCTGGCAACCCTTAGATTGCTCTTGTACTTCTAGGTCTTATTATGCTTTTCATTTGTTTTTCATATTCTATATATGAGTGAAACCATATTGTATTTGCCTTTCTCTGATTTATTTTACTTAGCATCATGCTCTCTGGATCCATCTATCTTGTTGCAAATGACCAGGTCTAATCCTTTTTTAGTAATATTTCACTGTATGTATGTGTGTATGAATGTATAGTTAGATAGATAGGTCTATATATCTATATATACCACATTTTCTTTATCCATTCTTTTATGATGAACATTTAGGTTGCTTCCATATCTTGACTATTGTAAATAATGCTATAATAAACATATATTTTTTCAAGTTAGTGTTTTTGTTTTCTTTGGATAAATACCCAGTAGTGGAATTATTGCATGGTATGGTAATTCTATTTTTCATTTTTTGATGAATGTCCATACTTTTTTTCACAGTAGTTTCACCAATCTACATTCCCAGCAACAGTGCATGAGGATTCCCTTTTCTCCATATTTTCACTAACACTTGCTATTTCTTGTCATTTTAATGCAAGCCATGATGACCGAGGTGAAGTGATGTCTTTAATTTGCATTTTCCCTGATGATTAGTTATGTTGAGCATGTTTTCATGTGTCTGTTGGCTATATGTTTGTATGTCCTCTATGGAAAAATGTCTATTCTAGTCTTCCAACCATGCTTCAGTGGTAATGTTTATTGATTTTGGTGTTGAGTTGTGTAAGTTCGTTATATATTTTGGATATTGACCCTATACTGGATATATCATTTGCAAATATTGTCTCCCATTCAGTAGGTTTCCTTTGCCACATTAAAGTTTTTCATTTTAGTGTAGCCCCAATAGTTCATTTTTTGTTTTATTTTTTATTCAGAGCTAGAAAATATTTTTATTACCAAACAAGAACAATTAAAGCATGAATAAGATAGCTGGGACAATATCTACACAAAACATAGATTTGTGAAACCCATGTTGGATATAAGTGTGTTTAAATGTAAACTTCTTCTGTTAACTTTGTAACAAGCATTTATTTTCCCACATGCCTTTCTTTTTCATGGAATATTTTTCAGAGCACAATTTTTTTCTCTAATGTCTTTGGTACATTTGGCTGATATATATATATTTTTGTGTGTGAGGGTCAACACAGGTCCATGAACTATTTTTTTAAAGACATAATTTGTATTTAAAACACCAAAAAAGTACAGCTCTTCCACTAATGCTGGAACTCTTGCCTTTGCCTCCAATTTCTCTGCCTGTGGTCTTATACATGTCCTTAATAAAGTACTGAATGGACATACTGAGCAAGCACTGAAAGGCACAATGGGAACTACTAGAACAGAGTACCATGGAAAGTGTTGGACAGAACTGTGCTTCAAATGCAGAAAGCATCTCTGTATCCATGTTGCGTTGCTATGTAATGTGGCTGCTCCTTCCATCAGGAGGTAGGCTCTGCTTCTCTAATTTCTTGATATTCATTTCGGTTTTATTTCCTTTGTTTGAAGAGGTATATCTAGAAAGTATTGCTAAAGTTGATATTGAAGAGATTACTGCCTATGTTTTATTCCAGAAGTCTTATAGTTTGTCTTTTTTTTTTTTTCAGTTATATAGTCTTACATTTAGGTGTTTGATCTATTTTTAGTTATTTTTGCATACGGTATAAGAAAGTGGTCCAGTTTCAGTCTTTTGCATGGGGCTGTCTAGTTTTCCCAACAACATTTATTGAATGGACTAGACTCTCTTTTTCCCATTGTATAGTTTTGTTTCCTTTGTTGTAGTTTAGCTGACCAGATAGGTGTGGGTTTATTTCTGAGCTCTCTCTTTAGTTCTATTGATCTATATTTAATTTTGTGCCAGTACAATACTGGTTTGATTATTATATCTTTATAGTATATCTTGAAATCTGGGATTGTGATACCTCCAACTTTATTCTTTCTCAAGATTGCTTTGACTATTTGGGGTCTTTTGGGATTCCATACAAATATTAGGATTATTTGTTCCAGTTCTGTGAAAAATGCTATTGATATTTTGATAGGGGTTGCACTGAAACTATAGATTGCTTTGGGTAGTAGAGACATTTTTAACAGTATTCTTCCAATCCATGAGCATGGTATATCTTTCCATTTATTTTTGTCCTGATTAGTCTCTTCTATCAATATCTTACAGTTTTCAGAGTATCCTGCAATTTTACTGAATTTTTAAATCAGTTTTAATAGTTTTTTAATGGGGTCTTTAGAGTTTTCTATATAGAGTATCATGTCATTTGGAAATAGGGACAATTTTACTTGTTCATTACCAATTTGGATGCATTTTATTTTTTATCTGCATGGTGCAGGCAGGACTTCCTTCCAGTACTGTATTGAATAAAAATGGTGAGAGTGGACATCTTGTCTTATTCCTGTTCTTAGCAGAAAAACTTTCAATTTTCACCATCGATTAGATGGTAGTTGTGGAATTGTCATATGGGTTTTATTATGGTGAGGTATAATTCTCTCTAAACCTACATGTTTCCCATGACCCTGTCTTTCAGCTTGTTGATCTGTTCCTCTGCAATCTCTAATCTGTTGTTGGTTCTCTCTAATGTATTTTTAGTTCAGTTACTGAATTCTTCAGCCCTGACTGGTCCTATTTTTATTTTCTACCATTGTTGAAGCTCTCAATGAGATCATCCACTCTTTTCTCAAGCACAGTGAATATCTTTATGACTGTTACTTTGAATTCCTCATCACACATATTACTTTAGCTCTCCTACTGTGATTTGTGTTGTTGTTTTTCTTTTATTTGGGACATCATCTTCTGTCTCCTTGTTTTTTCTAACTCTTCGATTCATTTTTTTTTAAGATTTTATTTATTTATTTGACAGAGAGAGATCACAAGAAGGCAGAGAGCCTGGCAGAAAGAGAGAGAAGGAAGCAGGCTCCCTTCTGAGCAGAGATCTAGACACAGGGCTCAATCCCAGGACCCTGCGATCATGATCTGAGCCAAAGACAGGCTTTAACCCACTGAGCCATCCACGTGCCCCCTTCATTTCATTTTTATGTGTGAGATAGTTCAGCTACATCTCCTGGTCTTGAAAGTAGTGACCTTGTTGAGAAGATGTGCCATGGTTCCCTGTAGCACAATTTGACACTAACCTCAAGAGTCAGGAGTTTTAGGGTTGTCCCCTGTGAAGGCTGCACACACCCACTGCCTTCAGCCTGGCTGGCTGTAGTTGACATGCTTTGCCTGCTGTGGGCACACCAGGCAGGCTTTGATCACTGCACTGTTAGGAGACTCTTCTGAGGCTGAAACTCTTCCGTTGTTGGCAGGCTGCTGGTTAGCCCTGGTGTCTGCCATTAGCTTCTCTGCCACAGCTGCAGTCATATCAAAGGGCAACTCTTGTTGCCAGTGCAGCTACCTAAGAGGCCAGGCTGCTACAACTATAGGCATTCTGATGTGTGGGGTTATATCCCTTTCCCCTCTCCCATTCTCCCCGGGCTGGAGTCCTTTTTGAGTAGGGCCAGTCCTGACCAGGCTGCCTGTTTTATATGGAGGGGCAGGAGCGACTGCCCAGAGAAGTGGGTTGGATGAGGTGAATCAGCAGGAGGGGTGGGTCATGCAGTGCTAACAAGGTAGATGGAGAGTGTTAGCACTGGCTCCCGTAAGCGTCAACTATCTTAGCGGGGCAGAGGAAAAGAAACAGAGCCCACAGCACTTTAGTCTTTGGACAAACCTGAGTATCTCTGCTCCTCCAGCACATGTTCTAAGATAGTCAATAAATCTCCTTCACATAAATCCCAGGCACTTTCTAAACTGCTGTGTCTGTGCTGTGTCTTAGTAGTTGTTACTTAGTATGCTGGCTCTTTACTGGTGAGGACTCAAGTTTCTTATAACCTTGTGGCTCTCCCACAGGTAAGTCCTGCTGGTTTTCAAAGCCTTATGTTATAGGGAGTCACCTTCCCAGTGTGGGTCTCCCCAGTGCGGGGTCTGATCCTCTTTTCTGTGTTTATGAGTTTATGATGTCCCCCCATTTGGGCTTAGTCTCATGGGGGGAGGGGGTTGGTGCTTGAAAGCATCTCTGCCCTTTCTACCCTTTTTGATGTGGCATATTTTCCACTGTTAGCTGTGGGAGGTCTTTTCTGCCAGGCTTCAGGTCATTTACAAACTTACTTGGTGTAATCTTGGTGTGTCCTTGGGAGCTTAGGATCCTCCTGCTTCACCATCTTCCCTGTGCTCCAGTTTTCATTTGCATTTGCCTGGTATATATTTTCTCAGTTTATTTTTAACATTTATAAATTATGTTATTTTTGTCAATTACCTTATTTAGCATAGAGATGAGTTTGGATTTTTAATTTAGTTTTATATATTTTATTTTAATGTATAAATTAAGCCCATTTATATAACAGATGTTTCAATTTAGTCCTATCATGGATTTTTTAATATATATATTTGCATATACACAACATCAAATTTAGTTTGAATTTTCGGGGTGCCTGGGTGGCTTAGTCAGTTAAACGTTTGCCTTCTGCTCAGGTCATGACCCTGGGGTCCTGGGATCGAGCCCTGCATCTGCTTCTCCCTCTCCCTTTGCCTTTGCTCCTGCTCTTTCTCTCTGTCAAATAAAGTAATAAAATCTTTAAAAAAATTTTTTTGAATTTTCTTAAATCCTTCTTTTTCTTCTCCTTAATCATGTAATTTTAGTTAATAAAATTAATGTTCTTAATGTTTATTCTGCTATATTCTTAAACTTTTACCACTTATTTTTTTGCTCTAAATGATAAATATAATTACATGTAGATTATATGCAGATATAGTTAAATTATAGATATCTATATTATAGTTGTTACTTGAAATGAGGAAAACTTTCCTCATATAATATTAATATAATTAATATAATTACCCTATTGTCAGAATGTATAATATTTACATCACATTTGGTCACACTTCCCCATTTTTTTGGCAAATTAAATAATGTCTATAGCTTGTATAATTGAAGGAGAACTTGGCTAGTTATGAAAATTTTGTCTCACTTTTCTTTCTTTAGTAACTTGTGGGTAATACTCCACTGTCCTATCATACTTAATGTTGCTATAAAGAAATCTGATGTCAGAAGGATTTTCATTCATCCACAAGTGAATTTTATTTATTTTTTTTTTTTGGCTGCCCGAAGGGTTATTGCTTTTTATAAGCCTAATAAATTTACTAGAATATGCTTCAGCTTGGTTAATGTTTTGTGCCCTTTTAATATGTAGACTCATTATTTTTAAAGAAAAATGCTTGTATTACATTTATTTTCTTTTAGTTTTCTTCTCTGTGGATTCCACGTATGTGTAAATCCATCTTCTTTGTAATTTGAATTTCATATTTTTCCTAATCATTAATCTTTCATGTCCTGTCTTTTGTTTTGTTCTGTTAATTTTTCTCTTCAGCAGTGTATTCTCCATCTTGTCGCTTTTAACTTAGATTTTCTGAAACAATTTTCCTTATTTTTTCAGTTCTTTCCCTAAATTTTAACATTTTCTTTTGCTATCTAACCATATCTTTCCTGAGTGCCTGTATTTCTGTTTTGAAGACTTACTTGGTAATGATTTCACTAAGGTGTGTTTTTTTTTAAAGTCATGTTGGAATATTTGGCCTGTAATATTCATAAGCATTTCAAATTA
The DNA here is from genome assembly GCF_022355385.1 of Mustela nigripes. Classification (NCBI taxonomy): domain Eukaryota; kingdom Metazoa; phylum Chordata; class Mammalia; order Carnivora; family Mustelidae; genus Mustela; species Mustela nigripes. The sequence goes on from NC_081569.1 coordinate 77,288,511, forward strand.
AATACTCTTCTAGTGAGTTTTGCTTTTATTCACTGTTGTCTGAATGCTAGTAATCCCATTTTTCTTATATCTTTTTTTTAGGGAAACTATATTTAGACTTCTTGTTATTTTTATTTGAATTGGTTCAATTTCCTTGGGTCATAAATTAATGTAATGTCATTGGAAGAATGGAGGGGCCACAGACTTCATCAAATTTTTCTGTTCAAAGCATCTCTCTCCTTTTGCTATTACAGTACAGGATTCATATTATGAGACTGACACATTGCCCGCTGTGCCAAGAGAGCCTATTACAACATTCTTATTTAAAAAAAAAAAAAAAAAAAAGACTATTCTGGGTCACCTGGGTGGCTCAGTGGGTTAATCCTCTGCCTTTGGCTCAGGTCATGATCTCAGGGTCCTGGGATCGAGCCCCACATTGGGCTCTCTGCACAGCAGGGAGTCTGCTTCCCCCCACCTTCTCTTCCTGCCTCTCTGCCTACTTGTGATATCTCTCTCTGTTACATGAAGAAATAAAAAAAATCTTAAAAAAAATGGCTATTCTGTATGATGATATAACCTTTATCTCTCACTCAGGATCTGATACAGATTGGCAGATCTTTTCTTAACTTACCCCAAGCCCTGGTAGCCTCTGTTTGTTTGTTTGTTTGCTTGTTTTTTTCCAAATGTTCCTTTTACTTTCAGAAACGTTTCTTCCTTTCCCCTGAGTCAAATCTTGGACCCCAAATTCTTTCTACATGTACTTTCTCTGCTCCTACTTCCCCAAAGAGTGAACTCTGTTAGATTCAATCTGTCTCATAAACACTTCAGATTCTGATATTACATACTTTCCAGGAGAATGTATTTGCTATGAATATTAAGACCCCTATACATATCCTCATGTTCCTAGTGTACTGCCATATACTTTTGGCTGCCCACATCAATTGTGCTGGTCTCAGTTGTTTTTGATCACCCTTAAATTTAACGGGTGGATGTGTTCCATGTACTGGTCTCATTGAAGAAGTAGTTTGTAATTTTTCTTTTTTTCTTTTCTTTTCTTTTTTTTTGTTCCATATGCTTTTCAGGTGAAAAACGTAGGAAAATTGGGAATAAGGTGCTGCTCTGTTCTTGACCAGACCAGGATGTGCCCATCTGGCTCTTAATAAAACATGGTACATAACAAGTTTCAGGAGAGATTTTTCATCATCTTCTTACTCAACTATTCTATTTTAGAAATTCCCTACTGAGAAAGCTGTTTTTAAAAAACAATAATCTGGGTGCCTGGGTGTCTCAGTGGGTGAAGCCTCTGCCTTCGGCTCAGGTCATGATCCCAGGGTCCTGGGACTGAGACCTGCATCGCATCAGGCTCTCTGCTCAGCAGGGAGCCTGCTTCCTCTCTCTCTGCCTGCCTCTCTGCCTACTTGTGATCCCTGTCAAATAAATAAATAAAAGTAAATCTTAAAAAAAAAAAAAAAAGTAAAGAATAATAATCAAATGGAAGCAAAACATCACTTTATTAAGTGTGTGAAAGTACTCAGTCCTTCCTAACGCAGAACTTCCATGATCTTGGAATGGAAATTGCTGCTTAAACTGTGCTCTTTCTTTCCCCTTCATTTAACAATTAAGATAGGCAAGTCTGCATCAAATTCTGGTATCAGCTCTTCACTCTGTTGTGGGGGTAAATGCCAGATATATGGCATTTATAAGGGGAAGTTACTCCCCCAAATTAATCACCTTTGAAAATTTAACCCAAGTAACTTCATTTTTATGAAATTTCTTATTTTGGGCGTTTATTCATAAATGTTCCTTAAGTAATTATACTGTAGACATGGATCACTCATTTCTTATCCTAGGAAATACTGACCTATATAAAACCTTGTCAGAGCTAGACCCGCTCTGTTGCTGCCTTCCAAAATCAGGTCCTCTTATAGGGCAATCCTGATTAAGAGGTCTAGGGCAGTATAAAGGGACTCATTTTCATTAGAAGAAATATTTTAGGAGCTTCTAAAGGCAAATTAATGTGATTATAATTCATTTCCTAATGTATATAAGCAATAATTGGTCAATATCCATAAATTATAAGAATATCTCCACATTCTTCTAAGAAGATTATTTCTATTTTTCTTAGTACTATTTAGTGGAAAAATAGGAAAAAACAATAATCTCAGTAATACAATTTACACTTGCGTACAGAAGCATAATTTCTCATTTGGATAGTTTCAATAAGCAGTGAAATTATAATGGGCTAGGAATCTACATTTATCATATCTGGTATACTTGCTTTGATCTTTGGTTGCATAGATTAGTTCCCTCCCAATTCTGCTATCAGGTTGCTTTGTGCATTGAGGATAGTTAAGCAAAAAAAAAAAAAAAAAAAAAAAAAAAGAAAGAAAGAAAAAAACAAACAAAACAGAGGGCTCTCTTATCCAGGAAGATGGTCCTGCCTGCAGAAGTTCATGGTGAGATCAGGCTAAAAGCAAAACAAAACAAAAAGCAAAAACCATGTGTAAAATAAAAAGTACTAAAAAATACAAGCTACCATGTTTGAGTGTTTTATTATATGCCAGTACGGGTTTTAAGAGCTCCATTTTAAAGATAAAGAAATTTAAATGCAAAATGTTTCATCCAAGATCACACAACAAGCAAAAGGCAGAGCAGGGACTTGGGCCCAGCTACTTTACATTTCATAAACCAAGCCTTTCTTTTTTGCCACATTGGCTCTTCTAGAAGGCCCTGGATAAGCAAGTGCCAATTTGGACCATGAACAAAAAAGAATGCTGGAGATTCTGTTTTGTGTGGTGTTTTGTGAAAAATACCTATGTGGCTAGAGGAGCTTCAAGAACTAGGTCCAGCTGGTTAGCTTATAGGATTTCAAACTTACATGTCTAAAAATGAAGTCAACATATTTCCCCCAATTTTTTTTTTGCTATGTGTTTCCTTCCTTAATGAGAAGTACCAACAGCTACTGTATTTTAGAAATAAAAACTAGGGAGTCCTCCCTGACTCTTCCCTCACCTTTGTCACCCTTTATATATATTGTCAAATCCACTCAGATTTCCTTAATAAATCTCAATAAATTTCCTTAATAAATCCCAATAAATCATTTATTTCCTCAGTAAATCTCTCATGATCTCCACTCTACTACACTGTTAAAGGAAATAACCACCTCTGGATTACTACAGTAATATCCCAAATGCTTCTCCCCTATGTGTGTCTTTCCCATGCTCCGTCCATCTCCATCTAGTGCTTCTCCCTATGATTCAGAATGATTTTTTTAGTGCTAGTCTTATAAAGCATGTTGCTCTACAGTCCTTCTCAACTCCTCTCAGAATAAAATCCAAATGGTATAGTGTATAACCAAGATGAGAGTTCACCTCACATTCTCCAGTTGAGGAAGAAAGGTAAATTCAGTCATTGAGGGGGGTGGTAGAAATGAACAGTACTGGTTTGCACTTCTTTAATTTGAAGCTCTTATGGTATGTTCCACTGGAAAGTTCCGTCTGGCATTTGGATACATGTATGTTAGCTGGTCTTTGCTCTCAAGAAAGAAACTGGGCCAAGTTATTCATAGGAAAATACTAGTAACACTATTATCACTCATCCCAGGAGCATTTCTTTTGAATTAAACAATTTTGAGAAAACACTATTTCATACATATAATTTCAAAACATAGAACCTCAAGCACAGTGGAATTGAGTTGGGAAGATATTTTTAAAGGGTGGGCTTGGGTCCTTTAAATCAGGATGCTTGTGTATTTCATATATGCGATAAGAGGTGCTCATTTTAGAGAAACTGCTGGAAAATTCACCATGGCTGAAACATGCAAATCAGCACAGAATGTTTGCTGGAGGGTAAATCAGAGCAATGCCATTGAAGTAGCCTGTGTATGCATATCTCATTGGTGACATCTTGAGCTCTGTTAATCAATTCCTATTTGAGATAAATGCATCTGCTTGTATCTCAAAAGACTAGATTCACAGAACCGTGACTAAGATATTTCATAGATGCTCTCCAAGGACTTTAAAAGATAGACGACAGGAAATTTACAAAATCCATATAGCTAACCTGGAGAGAAGGTTAAGCAAAACTCAGAATCTTCCTTTACAGTCTGCAAATTTTGATAAACAGTATCATAACTTTGTCCTCTTATTTCTAGAGATATTTCATTGTAATGATATCTGTATTACCGGGACTTAGAAGAGGTGCTAATTCCTGTCGCAGAAAATAATATGTCTCAGAATTTCATTCCTCCATTGACAATTTCCTTCCAAATATTTTAGAAGCAGCACTTCTATCTTTAGGGAAACACTGAACAAAAAATATCTGACGAGATAACAGAGAGTAGTGGGATTTTTATTTAGAAGGAAACACTAGAGAAGGTAGCTCACAATTATGCACGGAACTCCTAAGGGCTACCTGTGACATCTTTACCTTAGATTACTTCTCTCCTAAATCATCGATAATAGAGGCCCTGGGCCTTGTGAAGGAGACCCTGAAGCTCAGCGCACACAGACTCTAAGGGGTATCATTTTCACGGTTCAGTTAACAAGAGAAGTGAAACTCACGCCATTATTTGACTTGCTTAAAATGTACCCTTTTTGTGTTTTCAGCTCTCCTATCCCACATATTCGCAATTATTTGGCCCTTAGCATTCTCCTTGAAACTGTCCTCTGCTGCCTGTTTCTCCTCTTGTTCCCGATGACATTTTTACACCATAGCTTCTAGCTATCCCTCAACCACAAAGGTAGTTGAAGCAACATCCAAAAATACCAGCTCCCAGGAGCTGTTAGTTCTGTGCTTAGAGTATAAAACGGGTCTCAAGCCTGGGTAATAACTGAATTCATGAATCTCAATTCCCAGATGACATTAATAGCAGCATAGAGCAGGAAGCAGAGTTATGTTAATTTCTGCAGGTAATGTGTGAAAGCAGATAGGGAAAGCTTGAAAGGTCAACATCTGCTGTCATGCAGGAGTGTTGCAAAATGTGATTGGCCAGTAAATGTCAACACCATGTTCTAAAATCTACATGCCACCCCTTCAATTTAATCTTAGCTTGCAGCCCAGCTAACAATCATGCAGCATGTTTCAAAAGCCCTTGAATTCTAAAATGGAATTGTATGATTGCATTCCCATGGCAATAAGACACCTGTAAATTACAAACTTGTCATTTAATCAGCATAAATATAGGGAGTTTGTGCAACCACGAGAATTTTTTTCATATCTATTTTCAGGGAAGGCTGAAGACCTCTTAATGATTATATACTGTAACGGACTGCAGGTCTAACTGTTGCCATGGTATTATGTACTTCTTTTCTTTTAAAGAAGTGACTGGAATGTAGAGCAGATAATGAATCTAATTGATTGTCTCCTGCTCCACACAGATATACTTTCTATTCTCTCCCTTTTGTGCTCTTTCTCCCTTTTACTCCAGACTGGATTTACAGGTATACATTTGTTCAGTGACAAGAAGGCTGTTATACAGAGCAATTCCCACCTTATAAAAAGAAATAAATATAAGATAAACTGCTTTGAAAAATATCTATAATAAAAAAGTGTATGTATAAAGAGCATGGAAGGAAAAAATTAGCATTAGGTACACAAACTGTCAGTTTAAATCAATGAAAAAAAGATAATGGGATTTTTTGTTGAACAAAAAGTATATAGTTGGTACACTCATAGTATCTAAGGTTATGTATAAGAAGTTCTCTTTCATTTAATATGAACTTAAGATAGTGAATTTTAAACTTTCCAGATAGATAGATTCAATTGGTCAATTCATTAGCATATTTGATAGGTAACTGGGTTTTTAGATTATAATTATTAATGTGCATTTGCTAACTGGAGCCATTTACAACACAAAGCACAAAATTTAATACAATTGACATTTATTCTCATATTATCTGCAAAAACACCAAAAATAGAATTAATTATTTTTTATTCAATACACAATGCCACATTAGTTCCAGGTGTACAACACACTGATTCAACTTCTCTATATGTTATGCTCACCACAAATGTAACTACCATCTGTCACCATGCTATTACAGTATCATTGACTATATTTCCTACATAATGCCTTTTTTTTTTAAAGATGTTATTTATTTATTTGACAGAGATCACAGGTAGGCAGAGAGGCAGGCACAGAGAGAGGAAGGGAAGCAGGCTCCCTGCTGAGCAGAGAGCCCGACATGGGGCTCAATCCCAGGACCCCAGGATCACCACCAGAGCTGAAGGCAGAGGCCTTAACCCACTGAGCCACCCAGGCACCCCTATTTCCTACATATTGCCTTTTATTCATGTGACTTACTCATTCCATTACTAGAAGCCTGTATCTCCCACTCCCCTTCACCCATTTGGCTTATTCCTCCACCACCCCCGCAACCCCCCAGCAACTATCAGTTCTCTGTCACAAATACAATTTTAATAAAGGTGTTTTAACTTGGGTAATTATTTTGGATAGAATCATAAATACTTGGCTTCAGAGAAATACCCAGTCTTTCCTCATTCAGAATAGACTTACAGCCCTGAGAGAGCAGAAAATGGGTCCTGATGATTTTCTCTGAATGAGATAAAAATTTGTAGATGAATGAATTTAGCCATTAGAGAGTTTTGGTCAGAGTCACACAATCTGGTGAGGAGACTGGCTGGATCTGTTTTTCACACTTTTCATTGGAAACTCTCACTCCTTAGGATCCAGGTAATATTTTTATCCTTCTCAAAATAACAGTATATTTTAAAAGAGTTCACTTTTTCCTGTTTATTTTTTATCTTATTTTTTTAAAGATTTAGTGTTTTAAAAGATGTTATTTACTTATTAGAGAGCACGAGCAGGGAGGAGGGGGAGAGGGAGAAGCAGACTTCCTGCTGAATGAACAGGGAGTCTGATACGGGGCTCAATCCCAGGACCCTGATGTCACGACCTCAGCCGAAGGGAGACACTTAACTCATTGAACTACCCAGGTGCCCTAATTATTTTTTTCAGAAAGAGAGAAAGAGAGTGGGGGTGAGGGGGAAGGGGCTGAGGGAGAGGAAGAGCGGATCCTCAAGCAGCCTCCCCACTGAGCAAGGAGCTTGATCCTAGGACCCTGAGATCATGACCTGAGCTGAATCAAGAGCTGAACATTTAACTGACAGAGTCAGCCAGGTACCCCAACTCTTTCCTTTTTAAAAGGAAATGGATACAGGCACACATCTCCTGAGTTACTGCTTTAAGTCATGCTAGAGCATAAATAGTATGTTCACATTTAATGGGTTAGGTACTCCTATTAGGGTTTACAAAAGTTTAGATTAAAAAACAACAGAAGCAATACTTTCAGGGATCATTCCTATAGTTTCTTACTAGAGGAAGTTTCTCTAGTAAGAAATTTCTTATTAGAGAATTTTCTCTGAACTTACTAGAGAAGTTTCTCCGAACAGAAAACAAAAACAAAAACATTGTTTTAAATAAGAAAAGGACCACCAGATAGAAAATACTGACATCAAAAAAATACTCTTTAATTGACAGCTTAAAATAAAATATAAATTTAATAATGCCTGCTTGTGAATATCTAAAATATATTTCCTTTATTTTAGTGATGATATACTATTAAAGATAAAGCTCTGGTTAAAGATGCCCACCTTTTATTCTACTTAAACACTTGTTAAGCACATACATTAATCAGAACAGCTTTCTACTTTCCACCATGAGCTAGTTGGACAGACTTTTAATAATGCTAAGAAACCCTTTCTTTAATCACAGCGTGGGAGTGGCAGGCTGACTCCCTAATGTGGCTATGGAACTTTGGGCAAGATGAGCCAAGTTGTCCTTTGTCAGCTTATGTCTAATTCAAGAGTATGACCGCCCAGTGAGTATTTCACTACCTTTTCATGCTAAACTAGTAGATGTTATGTATGAATATAAAGTTGAATGAATCAGTATGAATAATGCCACATTTTACAGAAATCTTAATAATGTAGCTATACATGAGGCAGAAATTTCGTAGGGCCAATGGCCACAACACAATGGCATCAGCAAAATATTGTCTAAGAAACCAGATGTAGCCTTCCCATTCAGTCCGGTAAAGACTTTGACTTCATTTTCAGCAACAAAAGGTAAGCTGGTTCTCCAACTCAGGGGGATGGGACAATTTCAAAACTGGAACTGAATCGGAGATTGAGAAAGGGCCTCTTTGAAACCACAGTCATACTGCAAGTGTTACCGACGTCCTTCAGTGTTTGAGGGAGGTCACTGGGGCTGGCACTGTTATCTCGGCAGCAGCACTGAACTTTTTAATAGGAAGCAAAATCTAATGTTAAACTCCATTTCCTCCAAACAGGAATCATTTTTAAAACAAATGTCTTTTCCTCATTAGAATAGAAACTAGACACCAGGGCTTAGATTCATGTCCTCAGTTAAGAGTTAACCTTGATATACTTCCAGACGCCCTCTTTCAAAGGGTATCAGGGCAGTGCTGGAAATCATAAAATTCTGAGAGGTTTTGATCATTGCAGTGCCTTCTCTTCCCCATATTTAGTTTATCACATAGAGAATTTGCCCGTGGGGATTTTTCAGACTGAATTGGCAAGTATGAAGATTTAATGATTCCAAATAAAGTCAGGGACATGTCCTATTCCACGTTTAAATGAAAAAGGTTCACCAAGTCCCATTAGTTATCAAAAGTATGATCAGTAACATGACTATATCATTTTCTCTTTTTTGCAAAGTGTACATTGAAAGAAATTCCACCGTATTTGTGACTTTTAGAAGAGTTGTAGGTAATCTGTAAAAAATATTGTGTGAACTTCCCAGTTCCTGAAATAGCCAGATACATCCTCATGTGTTCTTCCCTTAAAGCTGAACACTTAATACACTATAAAATTTCATCTGAAATAATGTCAGTGTAACAGTTTATCATACATTACCTCCTATCTCACACATCACCAATCCATTGCTATATGCTGGTAATTCTTAAATTTTTATCATCCTTTCTTTTTTAAGTACCACAGTGAAACACCCACAAGAAATCTCTGTAGATACCTTCTAGGAGCCTCCTGCACATCAAGGACAAAAATGAAATTAAATACTTTTCACCTCCTACTTCTTTAATTGTTGTCTCACTTACTGATATTGGCTTAACCTAGGACAAGAAATGAATTACCTTTGCTCCTTCACTAGATTATTCCTAAAATATGAATAGAAGCAAATACTGTTGTCAGAAATCCACTCATGACTTATCCGCTTTTCTCCATCCTTCTGCTTTAGATGGGCCTATATTATGGGCCAGAGACTATAGAGAGATGATGATGGTGATAATGCTGATTGCTATTACAAAAACTCCTGGAAGAAATGAAAAAATAACCACTGGGAAACAAATAGTTCTCTGGCACAAAAGTCTTAGCCCTCCTCCTGAAACGATATCATAAGTACATGAAATGCATTTCATAAGGGATATAGATTACATGATTATATAATCATGTAAGAGATATTTAAAGTGAAGCCAGAGACGATCCTATTCCAGTAACGAAATGCCAAGTGAAGGCAGGGAGAGACGATCACCCAGGTAAAAGTCATTGTAGTCTTAAACAGACTTAAGTATTCTTAAAGCTAACAACCAAAGGGTGATAACCTTCTTTATAACCTCAGTAACTGAAGACCACTATTTCATGGCTATAGTTTCTGGCACTCATGTCGAGAACAAGATAAAATACAAGTAAAAACTTTTATTTCTCTTCTGAACTCTCACATTTTTTCCTTCTTCCCTTCTCATCATTCCTCTGGAACTCATCTGTACTATGCCTTTCCTTAGAAAGAGGAACATTGTCCATTACTTTTATCTTTCCCCCTTTCCCTTCTATTATTTCCCAGATCGTTTTATTCTCTGCAAATGTTACACAGTAGTGTGAGAGCCTACGGTGATATGGGATCAATGTATAATATTTGCATTTATTGGTAGTGGCTGGATATAATGCATTAGTTGAAAAACAGGCAAAAGTAGAATATATTTTGAAGCAAGAAGCCCTTTGGCAGTTGATACATGTATAGCTTCTTGTTCCACTGGGTAGACTATTGGCTCTTTTATTAATATATGTTCTGGAGAATAGTGAGGAGGAGTTAAAAGACATGTCTCAGTAGTGATGATGACATTAAGCCATCTAGTCAAAGGGTTGAGGTACTGTTTCCACCTGTTTAAAAAAAAAGTCTTGAAATGTAAAGACACTAGTGTTAGTTGAATGGTTTATAACATCTGTTTCTTTGCAACTGTTTTATAAAGAATTATCCCATGGAATATTCATAGAATGATGATAGAGCACCAAAGTTGAACTGAAAGAAGGCATGGGGCTGAATCTCTTACCTTTTAAGTATATCATTCTAAAAAGTGTGCAATTGGTTAAAATCAACAATTTTGGCAATAATACTGACTGAGAATGTGTTTAAGAGCCATCCATTTTTCTATACTGCTTTTGTCAGCCAAATACACATTATATTTTCCTACTCAAGAAATAGCATATTAAACTTACTTGTCAAATACATTTTGATATTATAGAATTTCATTGTCAAATATACGAATGCACACACTTGCATACACACTAGCCCAAATATGGAAAAAAAGGCAATGATCTTAAATTCAACTATCAAATACTATTAGCTACATTTTTGCTTGACTGTAGTTTAGAAACATTTTCAAGAATCCTGACCCCTTTCCTCATCTGGCAGAGAAGATTGAATGGGTCTCCTCACTCTCCTGATGATAAGAAGGCAAAGATAAACCAGAGAAGTCATGCTTGCCTTTAGGGATTCACCTGGTAAATTGCTGCTTAAAGAGTGCTGTCAATAAGTTAACTTCTTTACTGTCGGGAGCAATTCTCTACTGGCGGTGAGATGGACAAGATGACCGAATAGATCTTTTTTCATCTCAAAATCCAAAGTTTCTTTTCAAGGAATTGTAACAGAAACAGTGTTTAGGGCCTGTTCACAAACTTTTAACTGTAAAAGAACCGGAATTTTATTATGTTCTTTCTTTAGTGAACTGGTTTAAAATCTCTTAAGAAAAATCTTTATTCACATTTTGTACTGCTTTATTTATTTATTTATTGCTATGTTTATTGTTTAAATAATGAAAATGGTTAAGAGCTATTCTAGGACTTAATATTATAGGGTGAAGACTTCCTCTTGCACCATTTTTGTTCTAGCTTCTACAGTACCTTACAAGGAAGACTTTCCTCTTCGACTTCTCTTTTAGTCAGCAGAGAGATACAGTAAAATGGCTAGAAACTCAGAATTTAGAACCAGGTTGGATTTTTATTATTTATTTTAATTGCAGTATAATTAACATACTTTGTTACATTAATTTCCGTGTAAAACCTACTGATTTGATAATTCTATACATTACTCAGTGCTCACCATCGTAAGTGCAGTTACCATCTATCACCATAACTGTTAACATGTTTTGACCATATCTTTTTGACCATATTCTTTATGCTCTACTTTTCATCTCTGTGACTTGTTTATTCTATAACTAGAATCTTGAGCCTCGTTATCCCCTTTTTCGCCCATCCTCCCACCCACCTCTCCTCTGACAACCCCCAGTTTGTTCTCTGTATTTAACGGTCTCTATTTTGGTTAGTTTATTTGTTTTTTTAGATTCTACGTATAAGTGAAATTTTATGGTATTTGTCTTTGTCTGCCTTATTTTACATAGCATAATATCCTCTAGGTTTATCCATGTTTTCGTAAATGGCAAGATCTGTTTTTTGGGTTTTTTTAGGATGAGTGATCCACTGTATGTATGTGTATACACATATACACACATATATATACCAAGTCTTCATTCATTGATTCATTTATTTTAAAGGCAGTATGGTTACATACAGTGTTATATTGGTTTCCAGTATATAATATAGTGAGTTCTCTGAGTTCTTGCTCACGGGCCATAGTAAGACTGTGGCTTCCATTACATTCTTAGAGCTCATTGAGACCTCGTGTGCATAAATTATTTATGGTATTATCTTATTTAGGGACTTAGCCTCTCATTTACTAGACTATGAGCCACTGATGAGTAGGAGCGGCATTTTATAAAATATTAGTAGGTCTCAATTTCTAACACACTGGTATAGAATAGGATTTTAGTAAACATTAGTTGAATAAAGGCATCAATATATGTCATCTGGCACTTAATGATTGAGACTACTTACTCCCCCAGTGTGATGTCAGCATAGTTTTCTGTCCTCATGCATTTTATTACTGAGGCAGAAAAAAAGTGAAATGGTAGCATAAGATTTAGTAAAGAATGAATTTGCACTACAGAACTGGGATTTTCCTTTTAGGTTCTTCAACTTTCACAAATGCAATATATAGTCATATTTTCAGAAATGTATGCTTATTCCTGGAAATCCTGGAAACTATTGCTGCCATATAATTTTGTGCTATAAAATCTCTTCCTAAAATCTCTGGATCTGGGTACATGTGGACAAAGTCAGACTGTCAATATATTTCATGGTGCCTAAAATATATCAGATGCATAGTTCATATTTTAACTGAGTTTTCTGTTTTATTGACCATGAGTTTTCTATAGCCTATAATTATCTTGCTTACTTATTTGAAAGCCAAAATTATAAGAAAGACAGTGTTCTTCTAGTACCTCTTTCCCTTTACTCTCATATACCCAAAGAATGGTTCTCTGAAGGTACAGATAATTAACATATATTTCTACATTCTGTCTTTTTTTGGGAAGAAAGTGAATTCCAAAATAAGGGAGGACTTGGATGAGGATGCTGATGTTGCAAGTTCTTTACATAGAGAATTTCCAGCTCAGGGTTTTCAGGGGGAAAAAATGCTTGAGAAAAACCTTCCTATCTTTGCCCCGAAGGAAATAAAGTTACAACCACTGTCACCTAATCTAATCATTTTTCTTATTCCTTTCACAGATTCATCTCACAGGTGGACTGGTTTTCCTCATTTTCATCCTTTTCATGGATTCTTTTTTAGCCTCTGATTCCCTATTGATATCTATTGAAAAGTGCACAATTGCAATTTTAGCATTAAATTTCTCTATAATACTGCTTGTCTCTTTTCCTCTCATTGATCCAAAGCTGTGTGCCAAGTCAATGGAGCAAAGTGAGCTTAATTCTTTCCTTGGCTTGTTTACCTTCCTTCTTCATCAACCAGCAGCAATTAAAAGACACAACACCTCAGTTCTTTTCTTTGATATAATTAGATGAGTAATTCTTAAGATCTGCTTATTATTGATTCAACTTTTCTTTCTTTCCCCCATTCTCACTGCATCCCACATCACTCCCTCCAAAGTTAGCCACAGAAGTAGGACATCTGCTCAGAAAAACATTTAGATTGCTAATGATTCTTTTTAACATCTGTTACACTGCTACTGAACAGTTGTTGTTTCTTTAAGGAGGCTCAAGGGACAAGACCTATGTCACCTTAATAGTGGGTACTTTTTGGAAGTAGTAAGCCCTGTGCCTTTGGGAGCTATCCAAAAGTGCTACTGTGTACATACATAAACTTAATGTTTCCAGTCTTACATTTCTTTTTTGTCCAGGGCAGTGTTTCTGATTAGAGTACTTTGTGTCTGGTTATCGTTAGTGCTTGACAGGGTTGGGTTTTTTTTCTTTGTCTTTGTCTTATTCCAATGCTCATTACAGTTGCACTTTTAAAGAGAAACACTATTAAGCACAAAACCTATCTCATATCGCCTATTGAATTGGATGTGAGCTTTTTATCAAAAAAACTTAAATGGGCTTTGATACCAACAACTCAATCTGTATGATAATTCACAATAAGGAAATGACTTGAGAATATGGTCTGAGACCAGATTTTTCTTTTCTGTTCAGTAAATGCATGTGTACTTATTCACAAACACTTTGCATGAGAAGAAATAAAAAAGAATTGCTTTTAAATATATCTTCCCAGGGCATCCTGGAAATATCCTCCTTCCTCATGTTGCCAAAAATGTTATTCACACCTTCAGACCACAGGGGCCAGAAATTACTGGTGAGACTAGATGTGGTTCACATAAAAACTAGCTCTTTGGTAATTCAAAAAAGGGGTGAAAGAAATAAAAGGAATTTAGGAAGTCAGGCTTAGCCACAAGGAAAAAGAAAAAAATCCTGATAACTGAAACAGAACTTAAAATTTTGTTAATTTGTTTTCCATTCAATTTTAAGGCAAATTTAATATCTACTTTTGATTATTTATTAGCTCTGTTTTACATAAAAATATGTATAGATAGATGACATCGAGATGGCTGGCTTTCTCCTATTCTTCATAGTCTTGATATTTCCCATTGTCTTTCAACTGCAAAAAGCCCTATGGCAACCTCTGGTGGATGAATCAATTATGATACAGGGGGAAAATAACCTACTATCTTTAGAAGAATTTATATAACTATGAAGAATATCTTTTACTTCATATAACAAATCAATGCTCTACAATCAGTAATGTAAATAAAGTACAAGTTATTTTTCATCTGACACCTCAAGGCAAATATCATGGTTTGGGGTTGCTTTGGTTTGGTTGTTTTTTTTGTTTGTTTTTACCACCTTAGGAAAATCCAAATGAAAAACAGAAGCAACAATCAGATTAACTCAGCTCCCTGGATTATTCCACTTTGACTTTTCATTCAGCTATAACTAGGTTGGCTATAAGTGCTCTGATACTTTAGGAATTTTGTTATAGAGATGATTCATAAAAGTAAATCATCTGTAGTTTGTTAAGCCAATTAAATGAGTGCTAATCTCATACAAGTTTTCTCTGGGAAGAATAATGCAATTTGCATCAAAGGATGGATTTTAAAAGCTAAATGCTTTTTTGTTCCTTTTTTCTTAAATATTGTTCCATAAGTGATCTATCACTTAGTAAGTAATTTGAGTCTTAAAAGTGTTGCGGACAACAGATGTTAATTGGCATAAAAGAAATAATGGTACAGCTTAAACTTCATGCAGGCATATAAAAAGTAGCACTGGAAGAAACTAATACGAAACAAAATATGACAAATAGTAACCCTATGTGACTAATTCTAGATCTAAGATTCCCAGGCTTAAGACCATTAGGATCTTTAAACACACTAAAATTGTGCTTCATAATTGAGTTTCAGTTTAGTTACATAAAATTAGATTCCTTTATGAAAAGTTACACACTTGGACAGTTTATTATTTTACGTTTTTTAGATTATTTATTTAATTTATTTTAGAGAGAAAGAGAATAAGCACGAGCAGTGGGGAGAAACAGAGGGAGAGCAGAAGCAGATTCCCTCCTAAGCAGGGAGATTGAAGTGGGGCTCTATCCCAGAACCCTGAGATCATGAAGGTAGACACAACTGACTGAGGCACACAGACACTCCTTCTTTTACTTTCTTAAATTTTAATTTTTAAGAGACAATGGTAAACTTTTGAGTTATATAAATCTCATTGTGCAATCTATCAGCCTTCATTTTACACATACCTCAATACAAGACCACTCAAGTTCTTATCCAGTGAGGAGTTTCAGAGAAGATATGGGAGACTTTGGAATAATCCAACAAAGTCTGATTCTACCCAAGGCTCTAACAGTGGTTTTCTAAGCCTTTTGTTTTTACATTTTCATATAAATTTTTTTTCATTTTCATATACATTTTCATATATCTGAAGTTTATATGCATCCTAATTAATTAATTAATCCTAATTAATGATGGATCATATTATAATGATTTTTTTTTCTTTCTTAGTGAATAGAAAATTATGGTATATCTTACTACTAGTGACATCTTAGGGTCAATAAACGTAAGTAGGTGCCAAAGAATATATTGAATTTAGGAAGAACCTACCAGATTATGCAGAATATTCCTTTTTAAGCAATATCTAACACTTGATGCTCTTTATCCTTTTTGTTATGTTACCTAGAATCCATCTGAGTCACTCACTAGAACTTTTTTTTTTTTTAATTTTTTATTTTTTATAAACATATATTTTTATCCCCAGGGGTACAGGTCTGTGAATCACCAGGTTTACACACTTCACAGCACTCACCAAATCACATACCCTCCCCAATGTCACTCACTAGAACTTAAAAGCTTACTAACTTTTTCTTCATTTCCCTATCAGCCAGTTCTCCAAAGTACAGCTTGTAAGAGCAAACAATGACCCTGGGATAGATCATATCTGTTAGACTGTGTGACCACAGTACAGATTATACCTGCGTGATTTGTGGCACATTATCAATGAGGTACTCAAGTGGAATTGTATAGTGCAGCACTCGAAATAATCTCCTACATGTTCAGGTGGTATTTCATTATGTAAACAGATTTTCCTTTATGTATCTTAAACTTTAAAAATATGCAGCCAGTCAGGGAATCTTTCTTAATATAGAAATGCAGTATTCTTGCAGACTTCACATAGCAAAATTTATGCGTAAGACCTATGTGTTCTTGTATTTTAGCTTCTGTACATCCAGTTAGCAAAGCATCAATTCCATGGCCTCCAGTACTACACTGTGTTCCTTGCCATTGGTATCGCTGGGGGGAAATTTGTATAAAGGTGTGTAAGTGGTATGGTCCTGTGTTTGTTGTGTATTCAGAACTCAGTAGGATAAAAGGCCAGTTTGGGTAAATCTTTCCAAAAAATCTAATGTCACTAGCAATGACAAGAGTGCCAACCATTAGCACATTCTTTATTCATATGCAGCAGGAAGCAGGGAATTGAAATTGGCAAGCCAATTTCTGCCTTTTTTCAACCTTTGTGTCTTTTTATTCAAGGGATATGGCAGCCCTTTCCATTTAGCACCACTCAGGATCCCTTGGGTGTGTCACTATCACCTTGGTGAGTCTCATCTGCCTTGAGATGTCTCATCTTGCTAACCGAAGTGTCAGGTACTCTATCGCAAAAGGAGTGTGTGTGTGTGTGTGTGTGTGTGTGTGTGTATGTGTACAGCCCCAGCATAAACACATAATATTACCAAGTTTGAATCCAGGATTTCAAAGTGAATTTAATGAGCACACACAACACAAAAAAATAACCAGCATGTCTATTCAGGCACAAAGCAAGCAAAAGCAATAGAATTGTATGCATGGCCCTGCATTATATTTATTCTAGAATAAGCAATATTTAAAAACTAATTTTAATCATTCAACTCCTTAGAAAGGTCAAGATCATTATATATTTTTCTTGGACTGTTTAATTTATTGTTCCCATTTACATGGCTGCCTTCATTACTATGCAGATATAAGATGATAGGAAAAATTTATGGAGGGAGGCTATCTTCAAAGTATTCATTAGTACAAAGAATTAGTAATATTCATTATCATCTATAAAAATGGGGACTATTTCAGTAGAAGTTATATTCAAATGGTTTACTTAAAAATCCCTAAAATATAATTTGGAAAAGGTACTAGGATAACAAGGAATAATGAAAGGAAATAGAGAAATCACTATTAAACCACTTTCTTCAACTGTATTTATTATATTTGATCCTCAGATTTTGGTGAAAAAGCCTTCCCATCTCGAGGTATGCATATTAGCAACAAGGAATAAATATCCTATGTTATTTCATTCAATTTTAAAGCAAGCCTGCTTTATGTCTTTGTTCACACTGAGCTTGGGGGAGGAAAAAAAAAAAGAAAAGCAAAGGCCAGTGCTTAAGCCACTCAAACGTTTTACTCCCACCTTGTGGCAGTGTGCTGCATGGCTACTTTTCCAAATTTGAGAGCTCAGAATTTGGCTTGTTTTCATATTGTCTTAACCACTGATGAAAATAAGATTGATTAGGAAAGGAGCTTTGTGATTTACCAAAGACAGAGGTCTGTGCTACAGGGCTTTGGCAGCATGCAAATCAGTGAAGAGTGATACAAACAGTGCTACAGAATAAATAGGCTTCCTTTCTCTACCTTGGACTTAGAATTTGAAAAGAAATTTTGAGGCTCCTCTTTTTGACCCACTACACTAAGACACTCTGATTCAAAATGTTTTAAAAAATCAAAATTATTTTCACAGTGTTAACAAAAGCACATCTCATTTGGTTTCTTTTAGCATTAAAAAACGTGCAAAGAATTACGTGGGATATCTCTCCAAAAAGAACCACGTGGATTGTCTGCAGAACTACAAAGAAAACTGAACTCGAATGCTTGTTTACACAATTTTCTTTCTTTCCTTTTCTTTTTCCTTTAAGTTGATTGAGAAACAAATGGAAGAAATACCTCTGGCTAGTAAGTTAGAGAAACAGGTCTGAGTATGTTGTTCATCTCCTTAGAATTCTGCTTTTTCTATAGTTTACTACCTTAAACTATTAGCCAAAACTACGCCCATCAAGTTCTTCTTCCCAGATTGATTTTTCACTCTTCCTAATAGAGTTTTGCATCCACCTTTATTAGAAAAAAAAAAAAAAACCACTCAGCTTCTTTGAGCTAGAATAAAATAAAAGCATCTTGATTTCAGCATGAAACAACCCTAGAACCAGGGGCTCTTTCTTCCATACTGGAGTCAGGTACTTCCTCAAAGGCATCTGTGAGTCCTGCCTTATTGTGTTTCAGCAAGGTCTGGCAATTTCTGAAGACAGCCAGCTTTATATTTTCCAAAGGCTCTCCCCATCAAGAGTTGTGCTGCTGTCAGCATGATTTAACTTATGACTGACAGCCTCTATTTGAAAGCCGCCTTTCCATTCAATAGATTTTATTGTTTCACAAAAGTGGAAAAATATGAGTAAGGAGTTAGCCTAATTTATGAAACAGAATTCCTAACTGGTTTGAAATATTCCCTTTTAAAAACATAAAATAAATCATTCAAATTATTTTTTATTTTATTATTCTTTGTTATTTATAAGATATACAATGATATATGTATGTATATATACGTACATGTGTGAACACACACACATATATATACAAATGAATACAAACACATACATACGCACACATATGTTAATGTTTTTACTCTTCCTGGTTTTTGAGGATCACTAATAAAAGTACTATAATTTAACTATATTTCAATCCTCATAGTGCCTAGATTATGTTAATAAATAAACTGTTCTTTATCCAGGTGTTTGCAATTATTTTGTCCCTTAAAAATAAGTAATACAAAGAGATGAGTTTTTACTAATTGTTATTCACTACCAATTAATGTTACTAAATTGGAAAAATAATTCATTTTCATCATGTCTATCTTAATATTCTTTAAAAAAAGAACAAAACAACTTCAGACATTTGAAATCTTGACCACAAAGTCTTTCCAAGTTTATGGATGATGAGATTAATTTCAAAATGCCAGCCACATAGCTGCTCAACATTTCAAGTTGAAGATGCATATGAGATTAAATATTAGACACGTCTCTAATATCTACGTTATTTCACATGTAGCATTAACTTCTAGATAACATGTTCTTCATTTCCTCTAAAAGCAGATGAAAGAGCTTTCCTATTAAGCATCTTTAGAGACAGAAAAAAAAAAATCTATCCCCTCTTTTTTTAACACTTGTTTCTGCTTTACGTGTAGGGGATTTTTTTTTCTCTGCAACACTGTTGAGTTAGGAACCAGCCAGCTCTGTATATCTCCTTACACTCTCCACCTGCATCCTTATCTGAATGTCTCATCTGGGAGAATTTGAGTTTTGTTTATCGATGTTGCATTCGTAACTGACTGCACGTTAAGCCAGTCTGGCCATCCCTTTAGGAGCTAAACCACAGTAATAAATGAAGTTGAAATTCTTTATTCCTCATCTTGCACAAGTCATTAGTTTTCCTAAGTAAGGAAGGATTTGTAAGGTTGCATTCCAGTCTTTCTCAAACCCTTATTTTTTTTTTCATTATAAGAATTTCTTCCATCTACTTTATTGTTCTATCCATTTAGAATTTAATCTTAGGAGTTCTCACAGAAGCCTGAGGAAAAGAATTTTTTTTTCTTTTACTTTGGGTCAAAATGATTTACAAATAATACAAAAAGATTTACAAATGCTGAAACTGCTCAAAATAGTAAATCAAAATTGTCCTTTTTCCTCAATATCCAAATAGTAGAAGTTCTCTAGATCACCTTGGGCATATTCCAAAGTAGCTAAGAATATGTTCCTTCTAATCAGAAACAGGGATCTCAAGCTCAAAATCATGGATAGTTAAGAGTTAAGTTTTATTTTTGCACTTCTCAGTTATATAGACAATAGAAACTATATAATTCAAGCTGATTATTGATGGTTTCGCTTTCCTAAATTTATTACCTTCATTTTTTGACAATTACATATGTAGAGTATATCATTTTAGAAAAACTGGAGAATAATCACAAGGAAGTGAATAACAACAACAGTGAAACTATACCCTAGAGAAAACACTGTCCTTTGATATTAAACATGGTAGGTGAAATTTTACCAGGTGTAGTTAGTGCCTTCTGGAATCCATTGCCCTGACAGAATTGAGGAAGGCATTTGGATTTAATAATAACAAAAAATGGAGTCCCATTTTCCTGTGACTTCCAACTGGCTTCATGTATACAGGTTACATGGAGGTCTATTTTATGCTTTATCACTAATAAGAAAGAGCATGGAAAAAGCCCAAACATATATGTATATATGTACATACAAATCCAGATGTACCCCCTCCAACCTAGTGGTGGTATGTTTGTGCCCCCTGCCAAATGGATATGATAAAGCCCGAACTACAAAGCGATGGTATTTAGTGGTGGGGCCTTTGGGAAGTATTTAGATTTAGAAGGTGTCACAAGGGTAGAGCTCTTGTGATGGTATCAGAGTCTTTATAGGAAGTAAGAGACTAGAGCTCTATGGCTCTAGAGTAATATGATGGCTGTCAGTAAACCAGGAAGTGGGATATCATCAGACACCTTATCTGCCAGCACCCTGATCTTAGACTTTCTAGCCTTCACAACTGTGAGAAATAAATGTCTACTGTTTAAGCCACCCAGGCTACAATATTCATTATAGCACAGCACATTCATTAAGACAAGTAGTATTCCAAATTTTAAGAGCTAAGAATCCCATGTTAAAAATCTTCCCGATTTGTCTTACCATTAATTTCCTTAATTTCTATTTAGCACATTTAAAAAGTCTCACTTTTTAGAATAATAGAACATGTGATTTGGGGGTACCTGGGTGGCTCAGTGGGTTAAGGCCTCTGCCTTCTGCTCAGGTCATGATCTCAGGGTCCTGGGATTGAGCCCCGCATCGGGCTCCCTACTCAGCAGGGAGCCTGCTTTCCCCTCTCTTTCTGCCTTCCTCTCTGCCTACTTGTGATTCCTGTCTGTCAAATAAACAAATAAAATCTTGAAAAAAAAAAGGGAACTTGTGATTTTATTTAACAATAATTGATTCCTGGACTCCTTCAACATTATTTGAAAGATATTTTTCTCAATATTATTTTGTTTGCTTAGTCAAAACTTGTGAAGTGACTACTGTTGGGCTCAGGCATGTCACCTTGACAATTTACAAAAGTAAGACATTTTCCCTATTCCAAATTGTGAGAGTACAGTTGGGCCTCCCAAGAGTAAGATGAAAATTATTGCAAAGTATGACAAGGTCACAATAAAGATAAGCACTTGTTTGTCAGGGTGATGTGAAGAAGAGCATGTAGATGACACCTGTGGGGAAAGGTCATGGTATTCTG
This sequence comes from Mustela nigripes, assembly GCF_022355385.1. Taxonomy (NCBI): domain Eukaryota; kingdom Metazoa; phylum Chordata; class Mammalia; order Carnivora; family Mustelidae; genus Mustela; species Mustela nigripes. The sequence goes on from NC_081569.1 coordinate 77,310,047, forward strand.
GGTGATCGCCCACCAAGTCTGAGTTTTCAAAGAATACTCTTTAATTTTTTTTGTTTGTTTGTTTGACACAGTTTTAATAAGAAAGCCCTTTCCAAACAGGAAAAACAATAGGACATACTCATTTTAATGTATAATCATGCTTATTTTAATGCAATATTATGAAATACCAAATGACCTGAGTAGTCCTGTGAACTTCCTCAAGAGAATGGCTCAACTATTTTTTGAACCCCTAGTATTTATGAGGCATTTTATTAAGAAAAATATGGAAAGAAAAAGGTTTTCAATTTCTGAAGTTCAAAATTTTGTCTGCACAAGCCAAATGGAGTAAAGATTTGATAAAAACATATCTAGATAATTTGATCAAGGTAGAAATCCTTTCTATGATTACTCTAGTGTAAGTACAAGCCACTTTGACCCTCTGAGGACCAGAACCATGTGCTTTATCTCAGACTGAAACAGAACACTGTGGGAGATCTGAAAAGGCAATTGAAACCACAGTGGGGAAACTTGTTATTGGATTTTTTTTAAGATCTCATGCCTTGTGACAACTAGCATTTGAGAAGGTCAGCCTTGTAAAGGCGTGGATACTTTAATAACAAGGATCTCTTCATAACAAACTTCACTTGATACTGTAATTGACTTCCTATCTGAGAGATTTTTATTACTGTGGATTTTCATCAACACTTCACCCAATATCCTAACTTGCCACTGAATAATGCCTTGTGAGTATCATGGACCCGAGATAACAAAGTGAACTATGTAGTTGATAGTGTCTGCTATGGGACCATTGCCAATACCTAAATATGAAAAAAAAAAAAAATGTGCAGGGTGCTGGTATTTGACCCTTGCAATAGTCATCTGTTTATATCACTGTGCTACTGGCAAAGAATAACTTTTCCTTCCCTGGCATCTTCATGAGTCATTGTGCACTCCTACAGAAATGAACTAAGACTTCAACTTTCTGGAAAACTAAGAAACTGCCACATTCTCCTGATTTAAAATGGTTGTTCAGTTCTCTTTACAATTTGTTTAAAAAGGTTCCCATGAATTAGAAAGTAAACTTTCCCTTTTAGATGAGATTAGGAAGACTAACAGAAGTTATATGGTTGAGTTGGAATATCAAGCTTTCTTTCCTGTGGGCTTTCTCTTAAACAGAGTCCCTACACCACTCCCAAGAGGGAAAGGTGAGTGAATGGCTTCTTAAAGAAGGCTCCAAAGATACTCAAGCTATCCAGAGAACAAATGTCAGGCAGAATCCTTTCTCCCAGATTACTTAATTAGCAGGTATCTAATATGTGCACCGTCTCCTTTGGTAAAACTAGCAGGAACAATCACAGCACAGTCAGGGTAGGTATCCTCGATACCAAACCAAATTCGAACAGGCAGAATCTGGCGCAACCTGGCAAAGGCTTTCAGAAGACAAGAAGACTGAAATTTGGCTTTGATTAGCAAAACAGTATTAAAATCAGCAAGTAAAGGAAATCAGAAGGAAAACCTACAACTGAAGAGGGAAGTGAAGAAAACAAAACCAAATCAGTTTTCCCCTTAGTAATCCCTCATAAATGCAGTTATTATTCTATGCATTCTTAAAACATTTTCTAAACAAAAGGTCTATATTTATATAGGAAAAGGGAAACATTGCCATTCCTCTTGAAAACCCAGATCTCTATCAGTGACAACATGTAACACTATCCAATATGCCAGAGGGGGAAAAAAGACCATTGTTATTTATTAGGTACCTACTGTGTGCTAGAGACAACAGAGATCAATTACTTAAATCTTCATTTTTCTCTGTGATGTGGCTATTATCTCTCATTTACAGATAACAAAAACAAGACTCATAAATTCTATACATTGTTCAACTTCAGCTTATCAGGGGCTAAGTCAGCATTTGACTGGAGTTTAAATGGACTCCAAAGTCCATATTTTTTCACTCATCTGACATTGTAGGTACTGAGAGCTGCTGACTGCACAAGGCCAGCCATTTAATTAATGTTGTAGGTGAACTAATTGATTTTGGTCAGTGAATGTTTAATGATTATTTCACTTTATCCCTTGACTACTTTAGTTGTAGTTAATGCACCAAGGCTCTGATTTTCTGAAACACTAAAAAATATAAAAGATAAATTGATAAGAGAGTGTCATTTCTATAGGGTATACATAATTTTCTGTAATTACATTATTATGATGATCATAATCTGTTTCCAATGAGTCATTCTAATATAATATTCTCTGTCCCAAAGTAAGGCACTACAACTAATACCTTAATTCTTACCGATACATGATGCAAAATATATATTGAGGATGGAGGATAATATAAGATTACCTACTAGCTTTTCGAAATTGGAAAATTGTGAATATTGAAATATATTTTAAGAGGAGGTGGGTAGGGAGACAAGTGAAATAGAGGGGATTGTGATTTTACTTCACTTAAGGAGCACTATGAAAAGGTTAGAATTGGTAAATCACTATGTTGTGTACCTGAAGCTAACATAACATTGTGTGTTACTTTAGACCTAAATTAAAAAAAAAAAAAACAGGATAGAAAAAACTTAGGATACATGATACTCTGATTGAGTAGGTGGTAAATTGCCCCTGTTTCCTGCGTATTTACTTGTCATTAAAGGGGCAACTACTAAAGAGTGTGTAAGGACACTTCTTTAGATTCTAGAAAGAACATCTGAAAGCTACCAACATCCTTATACCATTTTTACTATTATTTAGAGAGTAGATCTAGCATCTATCATTTTATTACTTGTTCACCTAGAAAATCTGACAATGTAGGGGTTAAAGACACAGGCATTAGCATCAGTTAGACACAGATATGTATTTATTTTTAAATTAATTAACATACAGTGTTTTTAAAGTTTCAGGTGTACAATATAGTGATTCAATAATTCTGTACCTTAGTGCTCATCAAGTGTACTTCTAATCCCCTTCACCAGTTCCCCTCACCCACACCTCACCTCTGGTAACTATTAGTTTGTTCTCTGTTAGTTTTTGGTTTGTCCCTTTTTTCCTTTGTTTGTGTTTTATAGCTAATATTCTATTGTATATTTATTCACACTACTTCTTTGTCCATTCACCTATTGATGGACACTTAGGTGGCTTCCATAGTTTGGCTACTGTAAAAAATACTGCAAAAACATAGGGATGCATTTATTTTTTTGAGTTCGTGTTTTTATATTCTTTGGGTAAATACCCAGTAGTGAAATTACTGGATCACATTAAAATTCTATTTGAAAGTGTTTGAAGAATCTCTGCATTGTTCTCCACAGTGGCTATACCAATTCAAATTCCCACCAACAGTGGATGAGAGTTCCTTTCGCTCCACCTTGTCCCCGACACTCGATGTTTCTTGTACTTCCAATTTCAGCCTTCCTGACCCAGGTGAAGTGATATCGCATGGTGGTTTTGATTTGCATTTCCCTGATGATAAATGGTGTTAAGCACCTTTTCATGTGTCATTGGATATTTGTATGTCTTCTTTGGAGAAATGTCTGTTCATGTCTTATACCCATTTTTTAATTGGATTATTTGGGCTTGGGGGGTATCAAATTATATCTCAATGTATTTTGGATAGTAACTATAGGCTATGTCATTTGCAAGTATCTTCTCCCATTCAGTAGGATGTCTTTTAGTTTTGTTGATTGTTTTCCTTCACTGTGTAGAAGTTTTTATTTAATAAAATGCTTTATTTTTGCTTTTGTTTCCCTTGCCTCAGGAGACCTATCTAGAAAACTGTTTCCTCACCCAGTGTCAAAGGAATTATTGCCTGTGGTCTCTTCTAGAATTTTTAGGGTTTCCAGTCTCACCTTTAGGTCTTGATTCCATTTTGAGCTTATTGTTGTGTATGGTGTAAAAAAGGGGTTCAGTTTCATTCTTCTGCATGTTGCTGTCCAGTTCTCCCAACACCATTTGCTGAAGAGACTGTTTCTTAGGACATGTTCTTTCCTCTTTTGTAGAAGATTAACTGACCATATAACTGTGGGTTTATTTCTGAGCTGTCTATTCTGTTCCATTGATCTCTGTGTCTATTTCTGTGCCAGTACCATACTGTTTTGTTTACCACAGCTTTGTAGTATGTCTTGAAATTTGGGATTGTGATATCTCCTGGTTGTTGTTTTTTTTTTTCCCCCAAGATTGCTGTGGTTATTCAGGTTTGTTTGTTTGTTTGTTTGGTTCCATACAAATTTTAGGATTGTTTGTTCTAGTTCTGTGAACATTGCTATTGGTATTATGATAGAGATTGCATTAAATTTGTAAATTGCTTTGAGTAGTATGGCCATTAAAATAACAATATTTGTTCTCTCAACCCATGAGTGTGGAATATCTTGTGGAATATCTTTACTTTGTACCATCTTCACCTAGGTTTGTATCTTAAATATCTTGTACTGGGTGTAGAATCCTCTATTTCATAACTTCTTGGATCTAACATTTTCTTAACCATAAATTAGATTATATGTATATGTGTGTATGTGAGTGTATATGTGCATGCACAATTTATATACTTTCCTCTTCTGTTAAATCATTATTGACTCTTAATCTCACAAAACAAACTGAGGGTTGCCGGGGGGAGGGGGTTTGGGAGAAGGGGGTGGGATTATGGACATTGGGGAGGGTATGTGATTTGGTGAGTGCTGTGAAGTGTGTAAACCTGGTGATTCACAGACCTGTACCCCTGGGGATAAAAATATATGTTTATCAAAAATAAAAAATTAAAAAAAAAATCATTATTTTCATCATCAGTATCATGTTTAATTCTCAGACTATGAAACAAGCTACAGATAAGCAGTAATTTTAAGCTATTAATCCAGAAAAATATATATTTCTAATTCTTCATAAAATAAGTACTGGTATAAACATATTTTATAAATTACTGTAAGTTTTATGATATGGGTTCTTTCAGACAGGCTATAATTTCCTCTGAAAAATACCCCTGACTTCTCTTATTCACCTCATGACTCTGTATTCCTCTACATCCTTGCCTTTCTCTTATCTTCACCATCTTCCTTTTCTTTGTCTGGCTGTCTCATTTTTGCTCTAATTGTCATAAATGATTCTTCTCAAACTCTTCCTTTTCTTTTGATTTCTAAGATATTTGTAGTCCTCTATTTACTTTTTTCCAGCTAATCTCTTATTCATAATAATTTTATTTAACACTTTCACTGTTTCTTTTTATTTATTCAAAATTTATTAAAATCATCCTTAGTTATTTGTTGCATGCTCACTATAATTCTAATTTAAGACAAATATCAGTTTCCTTTATTTTGAGATTTTCCCTTTTTTAATAGTAAGGGCATGGGGTTTTTTTGTTTGTTTTTAAAGATTTTATTTATTTATTTGATAGACAGAGATCACAAGTAGGCAAAGAGGCATGCAGAGAGAGAGAGAGAGGAAGGGAAGCAGCTCCCTGCTGAGCAGAGAGTCCAATGCGGGGCTTTATCCCAGGACCCTGGGATCATGACCTGAGCTGAAGGCAGCGGCTTTAACCCACTGGCGCCCCAGTAAGGGCATGTTTTAAAAAAAAAATTTAGGGCGCCTGGGTGGCTCAGTGGGTTAAGCCACTGCCTTCGGCTCGGGTCATGATCTCAGGGTCCTGGAACCAAGTCCCGCATCAGGTTCTCTGCTCGGCAGGGAGCCTGCTTCCCTCTCTCTCTGCCTGCCTCTCTGTCTACTTGTGATCTCTCTCTGTCAAACAAATAAATAAAATCTTTAAAAAAAAATTTAATCATAAAGGCATTTAAACTAAACATTAGCACTTGAGTGTAACTTTTCTTTGTTTTATAAATTGTGACATGAAATTTTTCTTTTATGACCTTCTGGAGATACACTAACTTCTCATTTGATTTTTACTTTGAATCAAATGTTATATTTAAGAAGCTGCTTTTAATTTCCAATATTAAAGGTTTCTGTGTCTTTTTTTATGCTTTTCTAATTATATTTGGTTGTGTTCAGAGGACAGAGCTATAAATCTCTACTTCAAAAATGATTATAGTCTTCCTTATTGCCATTTTTGTAAATGTCTCTATAAATGACAAAGATACTCTTCTTTTCCAGCTTTATTGAGGTGTGATGGAAAAATAATAATTGTATACATTTAGGTTGTAAAATGATTTTTCTCAAGATGCATCATGATGATTTAATACACATACACATTGTGAAATGATTATCGCAATCAAGTTAATTAACACATCCATCACCTCACACAGTTGCCACATTTTTTGTGTGTGTGTGTGATGAGAACATTTAAGATTTATGCTCTTAGCAACTTTCAAGTATACAATACTGTCATATTAACTATAACCAGTATGTTTTATATTAGATTCCCAGAACTTATTCATCTTACATGAACATTTGTACTTGATGAACAGCGCCTCCCCATTTCCCTCACACCCCAGCCTCTGGCAACTACAGTTCTACTCTCGTTCTATGAGTTCAACATTTTTAGATTCCACAAATAAGTGAAATCATATAATATTTATTTGCCTTTCTGTGTCTGGCCTATTTCACCTAGCATAATGTCTTCCAGTTTCATCCATGTTGTCACAAATAATGGGATTCTGTTCTTTTAAATGATAGAATAATATTCCATTATATAAAGAGATAGACGTAGGTATATATGAAGATGTAGATGCATCATGTTTTCTTTACTCATTCATCTGTCAATGGACACTTGGGTTTTTTCTATATCTCAGTTATTGTGAATAATGCTGTGAGGACATAGGGAGTATAGATATCTTTTAAAGCTACTGATTCTTGATTCCTTTGGATATATACCCCGAAGTGGGATTGTTGGATCATCTAGGGGAGCTCCATATACTTTTCTATAATGGCCATACTAATTAACATTCCCACCAACAGTGTAGAAGGGTGCCCTTTTCTCAACACTCCTGTCAATATGTAATCTCTTGTCTTTTTGATAGTGCCCATCCTAAAAGTTGTAAGGTGATTTCCCATTTTGTTTTTGATTTGCATTTCCTTGATGATTAGTGCTATTGAGCATATTTTCAAAAACCTGTTGGCCATTTGTATGTGTTTTTTGTAAAAGTATCTATTCAGGTCCTCTGCCGAGGTTTTAATAGGGTTATTTCTTTGCCCTTGAGTTGTAGGAGTTCCTTGTATGTTTTGGATATCAACTCCTTATCAGAAAGAGGGTTTGCAGATATTTTCTCTTGTTCATTAGAAGTCTTTTCATTTTCTTTATTGTTTTCATGGCTATCTGGAAGCTTTTTAGTTTGATATAGTCCCACTTGTTTACCTTTGCTTTTGTTGCCTGTTCTTGTGTGAACCCTTAAATCACTGCCAAGACCAATGTTAACATTTAGTTTTATGACTTACACAAATACATATAACATTTAGTTTTATGGCTTACATCTTTAACCTATGGTTTAATTTATGGTTTAGATTTTTAAAAATCCATTTGAAGTTAATATGTGAATGTTGTGAGGTCCATGTTAGTCTTTTGCCCATACTTACCCAGTTTTACAACACCATTTAGTGAAGACACTGTCTTCAACTGATTGATTATTTTTGGCCATCTTGGTAAAAATTAGCTAATCATACATGTATGGGTTTATTTCTGGGATATGTATTCTGTTCTATTGTCTATGTGTCTGGTTTTCTGCCAGTGCCATATTTTTTTGACTACTAAAGCTTTGCAGTAGTCTAATATCAGGAAGTGTGGTTCCTCCAGTTTTGTTCTTCTTTCTCATTATTGCTTCAGTTATTTAATCTTTTATGGTTTCATACAAATTTAGGATTCTTTTTTAATTTCTGTAAAAAATGTTATTGAAATTTTGATAGGGATTTCATTAAATATATGGATGGCTTGGGCATTATGGACATTTTATAATTTAATAATTAAGCAACATTTAATAATGTTATTTCTTCCATATAAGGTATCTCCATTTATTTGTATCTTCCTTAATTTCTTTCATCACTATTCCATAGTTTTCAGCGTAGAGATCTTTCATCTCCTTAGTTAATTCATTACTAGATAATTTTTTCTATGAAATTCTAAGTAAGACTTATTATCTTTCTGACAGTTTGTTACTAGTGAATAGAAATGCAACAGATTTTTGTATATTGATTTCATACCCTGCAATGTTACTGAATTTACCTATTGTAACATTTTTTGGTGGAGTTATTAGGGTTTTCTATACATGCTGGGAATGGCCAGCACTCTGGTACTGATGGATAAAAGATAACTCCAAACTTCTGTGAAAGAAAGGAGAAGGCAAGGGGTCAATGATGAGAGATGAAAATTATTTGCTCTTCTTTGTTCCCACCTTTATTGGTCTTTCAGGGTAATTACAAATTACAAATCTTTATCACTGTTTCTTAAGCACATGATGTGTGATGAGGGGTCTTGCTGGAACTAGGGGGGTCTGTTTAAGGGAAAGGTATGATAAGCTAATTTGTGTGAGTTCTGCTAAACATAGCCTAGGGAACAATGCATATATCTCTTAGATCACAGGGTGGCTGTTTGGGCTAAGAAAGCTTTGTGGAAGTCAAGTCCCCGGGGCATTTCAATGGCAGAGTGGTCATGCAGGCCTCAGCATTCTAATGGCCTACACAATATTCTGAAAACTTCCTTGCCCCCAGGGGCCTCTGTGTTACATTTTAGCAAGCCAGGTATTCTGGATGATTTCATGCTCTACATTAATCCAACATATATGTAAGATTGTCATCTACAAACACATGGTTTTAATTCTTCCTTTCCAATTGAGAACACTTTGTTGTTTCTTTTTTTGTCTAATTGCTGTCTAGAATTTCTAGTACAATGTAGAATAGAAGTGATAAGAATGCCCATGCTTATCTTGTTCCTTATCTTAGAGGAAAATTCAAGTTTGTCATATATGGTCCTTATGATGTTGAGTTAATTTCTTCTATTCTTTGTTGAGGGTTTTCATCATGAAAGAATGTTTAATTTTGACAAATGCTTTTTTCTGCATTTATTGAGATGATATTACAGTTTTTATCATGAACCAAACAATGGTGGTTCTACCTGCCTGCAGATGTTTTTGTTGTCAGACTAAATAAATTCCTATTTAATCTCAATCTACTTTCAGAGGATACTCATTATTATGTAAACTTCACAAGGACAGGGCTTTTGTTTGCTTGATTTCACAGATGTACTACTGGTTTTAAGAACATTGCTTAGAATAAATTAAGTGTTCAGTAAATATTTGTTTAGTATAAATGAGTGAATATTATGTTTACTACAAATGGGAAAGATTTATATATCTTTTCATTTTACTTATCTTTTAATGTCATTTCATCTAATATTAATATCACTGCCACTGCATTTTGTTTGTATTTTAGTGCTTCCTCTTTGTCTACATTTTCATTTTCAACCTTTTGTGTCTTTAAGTTTGTTATTTAATACTGAGTTGGGTTTTTTTAATCATCCTATTTTATTTTATCATGATTAGTATATTCTTTAATCCCCATCCCTTATTTCTTCCATCCCCCAACCACCTCCTTTCTGGGAGCCATCAGTGGTTTTCTGTAGTTAAGAATGTGCTCCTTGGTTTGTCTCTCTTTTTTTGTTGCCTGTGCTCATTTGTTTTATTTCTTAAATTCTACAGTGAGTGAGATAGTATCGTATATGTCTTTCTCTGACTGACTTATTTTGCTTAGCATTATATACTCTCTAGCTCCAGCCATGTTGTCATAAATGATAATATACCACTTTTTCTTTATCCATTCATCAGTCAGTAGATACTTGGGCTGCTTCCAGAGTTTGGCTGTTGTAAATAATGCTGCTATAAACACTGGGTGCATGTATCACTTTTGAATCAGTACTTTTGGGTATTGTTAGGTAAATACCAAGTCGTGTGTTTGTTGGATCATAGGTTAGTTCTCTTTAATTTTTTGAGTGACCTGAGTACTCTTCCACAGTGGCTGCACCAATGTGTGTTCCTGATGAAGTCCCAGAACCTAGGTCGGGTTCAGTGGGGTGAGGTTCGGAGCCGATGGCTAAAGAAAGAATTCTTAAGACGTCTCTGGTGCAAAAAGGTGGTTTATTAGAGCACGGGGACAGGACCCGTGGGCAGGCGGAGATGCCGCTGCCCAGGGCCTGTGAGGAGTGGCTGGTTATATACACAGGAGTTGGGTAGGTGAGGACAAAGGGGTGTTCAGAAGGGCTATTGGGGTAAAGAAAACTGTCAGGATATTGAAGGCCTGGTTACTATCAAGCCAAGGCCACTTTCCCTCTAATGAGGCACTAACATAAAGACAATGGG
>NC_081569.1:77320396-77321494 GCF_022355385.1 Mustela nigripes
CTGCCCAGGGCCTGTGAGGAGTGGCTGGTTATATACACAGGAGTTGGGTAGGTGAGGACAAAGGGGTGTTCAGAAGGGCTATTGGGGTAAAGAAAACTGTCAGGATATTGAAGGCCTGGTTACTATCAAGCCAAGGCCACTTTCCCTCTAATGAGGCACTAACATAAAGACAATTGGGAGTCTTTTGGTGAAATGTCACATTCTTGCTATCAAGCGTCCTTGTTAGTGAGATTTAGGTTTAGAAGAAATTTAACTTTATTTACTTTTCTTTCTACCTCTGCCTCCTTCGGTTTTTTTTTTGTTTGTTTGTTTGTTTGTTTGTTTGTTTTTTATGGAGGGGAGGGTGACCTTAGGGCTTGAGGAACTGAGTTATGTGTCTTTGGAAATTGGGCTATTGATAAGGTAACTTCTTTGTTGTAAATCTCAAGGACATTTGCAAACCAAGAGAGACTCCTGCCTTGCAGGACTGTGATCTCTGCAAGATAACCATTTGTTCTTCTTTTAGGGCAGTCAGGGGTGCCTGTGGAATGTCACACATATTACCAAGGGGAGTGGGTGGAGAGGTGCCAGCCCCTGCTCCATCCTCAGCCAGCCTCCTGCTCCCTCATCATTCCCACCAACAGTACATGAAGGTTCCTTTTTCCCCATATCATTACCAATATTTGTCATTTCTTGTGTTGTTGATTTGAGCCATTCTGATAAGTGTGATGCATTTTGGGTTTGATTTGCAGTTCCCTGATGAAGAATCGTGTTGAGTATGTTTTCATGTGTCTGTTGGCCATCTATATGTCTTTTTTGGAGAAATATCTGTTCATGTCTTCTGCCCTGTTTTAATTGGATTAATTTTGGGGGGTCTTGAGATGTATCAGATTTTCATATGTTTTGGATGTTAACCCTTTATATGTGATTTGCATGTATCTTCTCCCATTCAGTAGGTTGCCTTTTAGGGTTTTTTTAAGTTTTTATTTAAATTCCAGTTAGTGACATACAGTGAAATATTATTTTCAGATGTGTAATATAGTCATTCCACATTTCCATAAAACACCTGGTACTCCTCCCAACAAGTGCATTCCTTAATCCCCATCACTTATTTAACCC
>NC_081569.1:77321594-77433747 GCF_022355385.1 Mustela nigripes
CCCCCCCCCCCCCCGTCCACCTCCCCTCTGATAACCATCCCTACTCTCTAACTCCATTCATGATGTTGTAAGATTTCAGTATTTCTTATGGCTGAGTAAAATTCTGTGTGTCTGTGTATCATATCTTTTTTTCTTCTCAAGTCTAGAGTTAGGGTTAGGGTGAAGGTTATGTGCCTATAGAGACCTGTCCACAGGGTTAGGGTTAAGGACTAGAGGTTAGGGTTAGTGCACTATTGTTTGTGTTAGCGTAATATAGTTTAAGATAAATTCTTTACTTTATCTTACTGTATGTTTACTAAGGGGTTCTCTTAGTATTTTTTCCTTGTATTTCCTTAAATTTATTCTTTAATGACTTGGCCTAGTTGCTATACCATTGAATTTCTCCCTTATTAACCAAAAGAACTATGTGATAGTCAATATAAAATATGTATTTCTCTATTACATAGTAAGTGAATACAGTTATTTTTCCAGCAGAAGTATTCTAATGTGTTTGTTCTTTTTTATTTTATCCCAAATAAGATAAGCCTTTTAGACTATATTCTCATTCTCACTTTCTCTCAGCACTTTGCAAATGTGATGTGTGAAGCATGGTTTGTTCTCCATCATCCTGAGACAGTTTAGTGTACTTAATTATTTACTACTATAATTTTTCTTAAAATACATTTCTTTCCCTTAAAGAATCCTGATTTAAGGGAATACTCTTACAGATTAGCTTCAATTATATTGTTCACCATTGTTTTATCTTCTTCTCTACCTCAAGATCTCTGGTTTAACTCATATATAATTTGGTTATTTTTTGTTACTGTTGTTGTTTTTTGTTTTATTTTGTTTTTATCAAGAATTTACCTAGATGAACCAGCTTGAGTACTCTCTGGATCCTTCCAGATCTGTGAATATCTTTTGTTCTAATGAATGATATATGTATGTATCGAATGTGCATAGTTTTCACTCAGTAGTCTGTAATTGTGCCAAACTGTTTCAGGCTGCCAGATTTTCATGTAAGATTTAACAATCATTATCTAATCATTTTTTCTTTACAGCAAATCTGTGTTGCTTTTATACATAGACATACATATAATGTATACACAAATACACACACGCGAGTGCGCGCGCGCCCCAGAATTATGCCAGAAAATGCTGAGGCATATGTATTTATCAATGTTTCCTGAATTTTTATAAGTCATTTTAATCTATAAAATCAGTTTTTTAACAGAGTTCTTCAAAAAGAAGTTTTATTTTATACTGTTTTCTATTTGTGTCTTCTTTTTCACATGGAAGTTTCTGAATCTATATTTAAGTCTTACTTTTCCAGTATGATTTAAATATAATTGCATTTTTGTTTTTTGACTTGAACTACTTCTCATTATTGATCTTTCAAACATAAACTTTGATTTCAGCAAGGATCTTCCATTTCTAAAACTTATCTATTTTATGTTTCGGTTTGAAAATCATGGTTTTAGAACCATAATACCATATTATGTGTTTAATTGAAATATACTTAGGTATTATTAGTAAGTGATACTTGGAGTATACAATGTAATAAATTGCAGAAGTGTTTGACTTGCAAATTTTTTTATACCTGTCTTAAAATGTAAAGACATTTTAATTGTCCTAGTTAAAAACTACTTTTTGACATTTCAGAGGGACCTAAAGTAAAGAGTAAACAAACTCCATCCACTGAACCAAAGTAAAAAGAAAGTGTAAACTTAGAGGAAATTTAGGAAGAATGTAACTGGCACTCTCACAATGAAAGGAGAAAAGATCAAAATTATTTATGGTAATCAAAACACATTGTCTCCAGAGGTGTCAAGAAAATTCTTTAGAAGATATTTTCTGTAATATATTTTGAATAATTCTAAAATAAGCATCACTCCTGGGTTAGTAATCAGACATAACAGTAAAATAAAATGAAGAAACATAGATGAAAAATAAAAACTGGCTCTATTTTTAAAGATATATTATGCATAAGAAAATGTTGGGTGCAAACAATATTCAAAACTTGAATTTGTTATATTAGAGTGAGGATATGTTAGTGTTGCTCTTTTTCATAATAATGAACTCCACGGAATTAGACGAGTCACTAAGACCATGTGTAGAAAGAGAAAAATAAGGAGGAAAATTTAAATGTTTATATTCTTCACACTTTAACAATTGGATAAAACAAAAACATAGTTGGACTTTAACACAATGAAGCAGAACTGAACCAAGACTAGATTAAGCAAGCAGAACTCTAGTACCTTGGCAATACCTCTTACATAATTATGATATAAGAATGAAAACAATGTGTGGGATCATTAAAATCAGGTAACATTTTGTCAGGGTTTCCTTCCCTAAAGGGAACCTCAGGGGATGATCTAAGAAAAATTGGCAGGTATATTTTATGTCACATAGATAAGACCATAATATGAATAATGTATGGAGCATTTAAATCTGGTGTGCATGTATTATATCACCTCAGGAAAACCAATATCTATTGTTTGTCCAAGGCATTTTAATCTCAGTGTTACAGTTAGTTGCATGTCAGTATTGTGTCTCTAGCTCTATCCTTTAGTATCACTGCCTAGAAGGATTCTGAAAGATTTGGTAACCAGGGTAGAGTGGCTGAGAATGAAACAGTGGTTAGAGACTGTCACTCACTTGCTTCTAGAAGATACAGACATATAAACCGTTACTCCAGATGCAAATACTTAAAAGTGGATCATTGTTTTTTATGCCTTCAAAAAAGGAGTGTATTTCTACTTCAGAGATGTTAAAATATGAATCCAGGAAACATGGAGTCTACCATTACCCAAGTTCAAACCTTGTTTTGACAATGACTTCCTCGTGTTTCTTGCCCTCTAATTTTATTCTCTCCAATTTCATTCAACACCCTGCTACCACTAGATTAATTCTGTCTAAAGTATATCTTTGATTATGTTAGTCCTGTTTATAAAAATCTTTAAGTCTCCCTATCAGTGTGCAAAATAAAATACAGAATTTGTAGAGTTTTTACTATATTTTTTATGATACTTAAGGAAGATTGGGTGAAGTTTGAATGAAATCCTTATTGATCAGTCATAAATAATGCCATGCATTCTGTGTTCCAATGAGATGGTATTTCTGGTGTAAACATATGCTGTGAGCATCCACACCATCAATATTTCACAAGATAACACTTCCTTTCATTCTCTACCTTTTAACCTTTCTTAGACATCTCCACAGTCTTCCCAATGTGTACTCTGCCTCTTCCTCATTCTAAGTGTCTCTTTTACAGCACTTAAAATTGCCTAGTTTGAGTTACTTGCAGCATATTTGTATCTTATCTCATCATTCATTTTTCTCTAAGTTTTTTGAGAGCAAGATCTATATCTAATTTTCTATTTTTTCCCACTCCAAGAGCCTGATTTGAGAGATACTTGACAAATATTTGTCAAATGCATGCTGTTGTTTAGTTCATAAACATTATGTTATTGGATTTGTTAGTTTGGCAACACAAAACATACCCAGTACCTAACATAATGCCTTTCATATATGAAATACCCCCCAATATTTGAATGAAGTAATTAATCAAAATATGAATATTGTTTTTGTTTTAAAGATTTTATTTATTTATTTGAAAGACAGAGATCACAAGTAGGCAAAGAAGCAGGCAGAGAGAGAGGAAGGGAAGCAGGCTCCCTGCTGAGCAGAGAGCCCAATGCAGGGCTCATTCTGGGGACCCTGGGATCATGACCTGAGCTGAAGGCAGAGGCTTTAACCCACTGAAGGCGCCCCTGGTTTTGTTTTCTTAAATACAGTTTCTTTTAGGTCATTTATTCACTGATATGCCCACCTCCTCATTTTCCAAGTGTGAAATCTTGTCAGGGAGAAGGGTAATTTGTTCCTTATGGGTAAGACAGTATCAAGTTAAACTTTGGGGATTTTTAACAGTTCTGTCTGGTCTGCAGTAGTGAGAAACTCCAGCAAACAAGTTAAGTCACCCCACAATCTCCTGTGGGCTATTAGTAGTCCTACTGAGTTTAGAGTCTATGAGCCCAATACCATTCTACAAAAGAATAGACAAAGTAGCCTATAAAAAGCCTGAGAACTTCCTTTAACTTTAAAGAGAAGATCTAGGACATGAGCATACTGTTTGGGTTTAGTTTAAGATTAAACAGTTTTAATGATAGGGTATCACTTATCAAGTAATTAAGACTACTTTTTTACACAAAAGCATAAGCAGCATTCCAAAAGATAGTAATTAATAATCTTTACAAATACAGAAAAATCCATATTCCTTACTCAAATTTGTGTTTTTTTTGTTATTCCTTAAAAGCTTATGCATTCTAGAATACTCAATAACATTTACATTATTTATAGATGATAACATTACAAAGCCGCAGCTTTGTAAAATTAATTTCCTATAAACCATTTTCTTCAGAAGATTATATTTTCCTATGTCCTGACTGTCATGAACTAATATCCTTGCCAAACTTTTTTGAATTACCTATGAAAGTTCATGGTAAAACTACAGTCTGCATTTCTCTTTCTCACACATTGATCACTTGGACAATTGTTAAGTCTAAACAAGCAAGAATAAAAATTTATAATATGATTTCTTTGGAAATTGAATAAGAATTCTTTTAAATAGAAAAAAAAGTTCATTAAATAGAAAAAATGAACCTCACTTTTTCATGTATCATAAACTGAGAGTAGTTATTTTTTCTAACTGGTGCAGATACAAGCACGAATGTTGCTTTTTTCAGAACTTCAGACTTTGTATAAATATGACTCCTATTTGTCATATTTCAGTTAGATAGCATAATGATATCAACTAGCAGTAAAAACACATTATATGTCATTAGTGCTCTACATTTTGCATGTAATATCTCACTTAGTATTCCACACAGATCTAAAAATATATTATTTCCCCATTTTACTTACAGGAAACTGAGGCACAGAGAGACATTGTAACTTGCCATGAGCTATATACCTACTAAATCAGAGCTGAGATTTCAACCCAGTTCTGTCTAATCTCACAGCATGGATTCTGTGTTGTTACAGAATATTGTGAATGTCTAATTCTCAGGTTTTATACCCTGACAATTGAAATTTCATCAAAAATCGAGATGATGTTAGAAATTTATATAAGAGAGGCAGCTTTGTTCTGAGGGCTAACAAAAATTTAAGGGAGTATGATTCAGTATCAGTGAATAGTTGTTTCAGTTCTCTCATTCATTCCTTCTCAGTCTGATTCTCTTATTGTCCTTTTTCCTGTGTAATGATAAGGATTAATATTTGAGTGTATGGGAAACTAGCTGATAGGACACTAAATGTGCAGTGCTTTAGAGCAATATAAAATGAATGTACCATAAAATCAATTACATGTAAAGTGTTTTTGGAAAGGTATTAATATTATGCAAAAATAACTTGGTGTTGCTCATAAAATTCTAATGAATATTAGAAACAATTTTGGTAAGTATTTCCTGTTCCTTTTTACTCTAAAACCTCACAAGAATATGTATTCCTATCTCAGGCCCTCTTCACCAGTTCAGCCATCAAGTCTTTGTTGCTAGTCTGTTTTGACTGTTTGGCATCTACTTCAACTTGTTTATGCCTATACTGTATTAGTTGTTAAATATTTTTTAATAACACTACTGGTCTTATGATTTCCCTTTGGAATTTTGAAATCAATATTGCATGGTAGATGAGTTGGTCCTGGTCCATCAAAAAAAACAGATGCCAAGATAGAACTACATTTGAATAAATTTTAATAAGAGAAAATGAAAAAAAAAATAAGAGAAAATGCCTATGAAAGAAAATAGGAGGGAGTTGAGATGACTGAGATAGTTACTTTTTTTTGCACTATGTCTAATGGCTAACCTAGTCATCCCAGCTGCCTCCCTTATAATCTAAAACAAACAAACAACAACAACAACAAACTTAAGAATAACATTTCTTTATATATTCATTGCTCTCCATTGTTAATTCTGTTATGAAATCTATTATGAGAAGTGGCTAGTTTGGGAAAAGTTTAAGCATATTTCTAGAAACTTACCCCCCCCAAATAATAGGAGATGAAATATCCAGTTACCCTCTAAAAATATTGACAGATTAATAGTTGCATCCTAAATAATAAAAATTATACTCATTCGTGGTTAATACACATTTATTTATTTATACTAATAATATCAATGGAAAAACCCTTAAAACTGGCCTTTTTGTTGTGATTTTTGACAGATGGAAGAAACAAGCAGCAATAAAAATAATCTGGGGCATTTGGCCATAATTTACTATTTACTTTTACCTAGTTCTGGCATCCAATAAACAATTGACAATGAGTTGAAATACAGAATTCTGTTTAAAATAAGTGTGGCTTTCTGGTAGTAATATTTGAAAATTATAAATGAATTTAAATTCCTTGGTCACATCAAACAATAACAATAAGCGAACACTTCAGAGCTAGCAGTTCTCCATGATCATTTGATTTGGTAAAGGAATAGTACTTTTTTCTTTTTTTCAAACTGAGATTAGAGGGTAAGTGAACCAGCAAAAGACAATTAAGTTGGAGCTACACTTGCTTTCTCAAGTACTCAGCAATATGAATGCAGGCATAATGCTGTTTTTATTCACCAGGCACACAAATAAATCAACTTTAATGTCAATAAAGTCAGTAATGATAGATCTCATCACTAAAATATAACTAAGCAATAATGACCAGGAAGAAAGTAAGTAGCTCACAGCAGCAAAAGCGATTTCTTTTTTGTCCTAGGTGAAGTCAAGGGTATCTGAAAAGACTGGCCTTTCCCCCTCTATTATTAACTGCAAATCATTCTTGTCATGTTAGAAAGCAGATTGTTTTTTTCAAGTGTTATACCCCATTATGTTTGGATCACATAACCTGACCTTATTCCAGGCAACTTAAATTCCATTTCCAATTAGCAAGAATGCTTAGAGTAGAGATGAAGTCTATCTGCCTATTAAGCCTTTCTTATTATATCAATTTGAGCAGAAATTTATATTCTTTATTCCTCCTGTGCTGATGTTACCTTGTGGCCAAAAGTCCCCCTTTATTTTCGTTGCTCTTCCTCACCCCCACTTCATCTGCCAAAAACTACAACCAGAAGGCTAATTTGAAGTTTTGAAACTTCTACTCTTAGCTGAAAATTTTGTCATATCACAGTGGAGGATCTGCAAGGTGGGGTCAAGGGGTCGTGTATGAAATTAAAACAAATTTAATGCAACAGTCACAGCTGGGGCTTAACTAAAACCACCACTTGAGGAAAGATGCTATAAATTATACAATTCACTCAGATTTTGTCTTAAAACAATGTGCTACCATTTTATGTATGGAATGTTTAACCCTTGGTCCTTGGCACTCACTGGCCATGTATCAGAATTGTTGGCTGGTATTCAACCAATGTCTGTGCAGATGATAACACGTTTAGTTCAGTTAGTCCACCCATCTGTCCTCTGCAGATGCCTGTCCTTTGGAAAGCTCTTATTGAAAGCAACACTGTTTCTCCTAACTTCATCTTTGCCATTGTAATCATGTGAAATGAGAAGGTACAATATTTCTATGCTTACCATATTATAAATAATCTTTAATTTGAAAAAAGTTATCAAAAATTTAGATCTCAAATACAAATGAACAGACTCTTTTTCCCACATCATGGTTCTAAACTGTCTGATTCTGCCTGTATGCGATCTGTACTCCACTAGAACAGAAAATAAATGGAATACTTAAAATAGCTTAAATTTACTATAACACAATTGAATCCTTTAAGCCCAAATATGACTTATAGTTTCTTCATTTTCTTTTCCTTTTTTTTTTTTTTTAAGATTTTATTTGTCAGATAGAGAGCACAAGCAGGGAGAGTGGCAGCCAGAGGGAGAAACAGTCTCCTCACTGAGCAAGGAGCCTGATGCAGGACTTGATCCCAGGACCCCAGGATCATGAACTGTCAAAAACAGACACTTAACAGATTGAGCCACCCAGGCAGCCCAGTTTCTTCATTTTCGATCTTGATTCATTCCTTAAATAATGAAGAAATTGCTCCTAAAAAACAAGGAATGATTTGCATGAAACTGAAAATAACTGACTATGTGAAGTTTAAATGCAGTCCTTGGTGTATAATGGTAAAATTTAACATTGGACAAATATAAATGTTCACCAAAATGAAACTGTTCTCAAATAATATTCAATAACAATTACTCATTTGCATGTGACAACTACAGATTCTATCTTTTATAAATATATTACCAAATAGTATTACAGGGGTCTCAATATGAGAGAATATGTTAATCCCAAGAGCCCCTTTCTTACATATTACCTTACCATATATTTTATTTCATTCATTTCAACTTTTATGTGGTTTGTATTAATGCAAATGAGTGGAATTTCTAAATTGCATTATGTTTGTGATGCTTCATCTTAAAGCTTATTATTTAAGCTACTGTGGTTAAAAAAAAAAAAAAAAAAGAATTCCAACACTGTTCCAAAGAAATATAGGTAGCTCTATACTACAGAGACCATAATTATATTTTTTCCAATAACAAATAAATTAGAAAGCCCATCATATCTTTCCAGATTACACTGCTTTAATATTTCTTATTGCACTTGGAAAAAATCAATACACAGATTACCTTATAATAGATATGAAAACATAATAAATTTAGGCATTAGGTGGTGAGATTCTTTTTTTTTTTATGTTCTATACAATTAATCTAGGAAAATGCCATATTCTCTACAAAAGATGGATTTAAGGAATTGCTCCCAGATTTTGGATTCTAGCATTGTAGAGTAAACTCTTAACACAGCAGTTCTCTGTAAAAAATCAAATTAAAACTCTGAAAAAAAAATACAAAATGAAACAATATGATGTCTTAGGAAATTAAGCGGATAGAAGACGGAACTGATACATGGTAAATTTCTCAAGTTATGGCTTTCTCCTGAGGGCAGACAACAGGGCATGATTCAGGGTACTAAAACTAAGGTAGGACACCCTACCCATCTCATAAAGAACAAAACAAAACAAAAACAACAGAGAACAGGGGCCAGGGCAACTGGAATAGCTAGAAGGGCAAGAAGGAGTGACCTGAAAAAATAGAGATCAAGTGAAGAACAACCCCAAATGCTTTGTATAAATTCTTCCTAACTTTCCTCCGGAGCTGCAAATCATGGAACATTGAAGAAGACTCAAATGAGCTTACTCTTAGGCCAAAATGACAAAGCTGATTTTTACACTACTGCCCATCACAGGACAGATAGAAATTGAACGTAAATTTAAGAAAGTAAATTGCCCTAAAATAAAAACCTCTACCCTCTTTGGAGGAACGTGAATCCAGTTTCCACAAATAAACATTCAAAATATAAATAATATAATTCAAAAGTACTTGGCATAAAATGAACCGAATAATGTGACTACTTTTTCATAGAAAAAGACAACTGATCAGGTTCAGACCATGACGCTGACAAATACTTTGAAGGAACTCTCATGACTTTTCTCAATGACCATATATATGTAATTGCTTATATTAGAAAACTTGTTAAGACCTAAAAATTACTTTAAAAAGGTAGATAAACAACAAACCCAAAGCTATAGGAAGAAAATAACAAAGAGCAGAAATTAATGTAATAGAAAACAACAACAAAGGAAATTAACCAGTTTTTTGAAAATGCCAACAAAATAGAGGATGATACAAAACAAGAAAGTGTCCAAACAAAAAATAATTAAAATCTCTCCAAGGTTATATGTTAATGAATTAATTATTTTTTTAATTTAAAGAAAATCTGAATTTAGATAGAATTAGTAGAGAACATCACATTGTTTCAGCTATATTATGTAATGATTGGATATATGTATATATTTTCAGTCATCACCACAAAAAATTTCACTTAACATCTACTATCAAATATAGTTACAAATAAGTTTTTCTTGTGATAAGAACTTTTAAGACTTGCTTTTTAACTTCAATATATGCAATACAGTATTATCTAGAATCACCATGCTATACATTATATCATCATCATGACTTATTTTATAACTGGAAGTTTGTAACTTTTGACTAACTTCACCCATTTTTCCCACTCCCTACCCACCTCTATTCTGGCAACTGTGAATCAATCTGTTCTTTGTGTCTATGAGCTTGGTTTTTGTTTTGTTTTGTTTTAAGATTGCGCTTATAAGTGGGATTATGTAAGTGAGATTTCTCTGGCTTATTTCACTTAGCAAATTGCCCACAAGGTCCTTCCATGTTGTTACACTGGCAAGATTTCATTCTCTTTTTTGTGGTTGATTAACATTCCTGTGTGTGTGCGTATGTGTGTGTGTACTACATTTTCCTTATCCATTAATCCATGGACTAGGTTGGTTCTATGTCTTGACTATTTAAATAATGTATCAAATATGGGGGTGCATACATCTTTTAGATTTAGTGTTTTTTTTTTTTTTTTGGATAAACACTGAGAAGTAGAATTGTTGAATCATACGGTAGTTGTATTTTTCATTTTTGAGGCACCTCTGCATGTTTTCTACAGTGGCTGAATCAACAGTACAAATGAGTTTCCTTTTCTCCACATCCTCACCAGTACTTACTATTTGTTATCTTTTTGATAATAGCTGTTTTAACAAATGTGAGGTGATAATTTCAGTGTGATTTTGATTTGCATTTCCTCCATGATTATTGATGCTGAGCACCTTTTCATATAAGCTTTAGCATTCTGTATGTCTTTTTTAGAAAAAAGTTTATCCAGATACTCTGCCAGTTTTTAAATCTGCTTGCTGGTTAGTTGGTTGGTTTTTTGTTTTTGAGTTGTATCTTTATATATTTTGGATATTTCTCCCTTATCAGACACAACAATTTGCAAGTGCTTTTTTCCCATTCAGTAGAATGCCTTTTCATTTTGTTGATGGTTTCCCTTGATAGACCAAAGCTTTTTAATTTGATGTAGTTCCACTTGTTTTTTATTGCTTTTGTTGCTTTTGCTTTTGGTGTCAAACCCAAACAATAACAGCCAAGACCAATGTCAAGGACTTTATGGCCCATGTTTCCTTCAAGGAGTTTTATGGTTTCAGTTGTATATGGTATAAGCATATACATATAAGATCATATACATATACGTATAAGATCCAATTTCGTTGTTTTGCCTGTGGCTATCCAGTTTTCCTGCTCTCATTTGTAGAGGAGCCTGTTGTTTTCCCATTGTATAATTTTGGCTCCTTTGTAGTAAATTCATTGATAATGTATATGTGGGTTTATTCTGGGCTCTATTCTGTTCTTTAATCTCTGTGTCTGTCTTTATACCAAAACCATACTCTTTAGATTCCTATAGCTTTGTAGTATGGTTTGAAATCAGGGGCATGAAGCCTCTAACACTATTCTTCTGCATCAAGACTGGATTGTCTATTTGGGGTTTTTTGTTTTGTTTTGTTTTGTTTTTGTGGTTACATGCAAATTTAGGATTGTTGGTTTATTTCTGTGAAAAAAGCCATTGCAGTTTTGATAGGGATTGCACTGAATTTATAGATTGCTTTGGGGGGGGTATGTACATTTTCATAATATTAGTTTTTTCAATCAATGATCATGGAATATCTTTATACTTTGTATCTTCAATTTTTTATCAGTGTCATAGTTTTCAGTGTATGTTATCTTTTAATGGTACAGAATGTCATTCTGTTTTCTAATGCATTGTAATGTTTCCTGTTAATAAGGAAATCCAAATCTTTTATACAGAATGTAATGATACACATAGGTTTGTACCTACCATCTTTATATATATTTAAAAGTATTATTTTTGCCTTTTTAAAATTATGGTTTGATCAAATTCTAATTGCTCTATTTCTTTTCTTTCTTTCTTTCTTTCTTTTTTTTTTTTTGAAGGCCCTTATTCTAATGTTCTTTGCTTTGGCTTGCATTACTCTCATTAATAAAGTGTATGTTCCTATATTATAATAGAAAAAGAATATCCCATTTTTTCCACTATTCCATGACTTCCACTAATTCCCTTTCAGGGGTAGAATTCAGTACATCCATCCATTCAATTCTCTCTTGACCTCTTTGGGACCAGGGAAATTGGTGAGTTTCAGTAGAGCCTCTGTCAACTTGGCTCACAGCTTCAAAGATCTCTACAGTCCAGCCTCTTCCCAGTATCTTCATCTTTCTGGTCTTTTCCCCTGTCCTTTCTGACACTTTATTACCCAGTGCAGAGGAGAAATGGCCCCATGTAATGCTCTAAGCTAGACTTAAAGACAGCATAAGATTTCACATTCCCACTGTGATGATAACCCTGAGAATCTGTTTGGAAATGGGAAGGAAAATGCCACATTTTTTTCTTTCTTCCCACAATTCAGTTATTTATTTGACTCTTTGGGTATATATATACACACATGTATGCACGCACACACATACACACATATAATTTGACTATATGTGATAAACCTATGTGTTTATATATATAATATATGATATATATCACATATATACATAAGATAAACCTATGTAGTGACTCAACTAAGATGGCTTATTTTTAAAGATTTTATTTATTTATTTATTTATTTGAGAGAGAGAACACAAGCAGAGGGGAAGGTCAGAGGGAGAGGGAGAAGCAGAACTCCCACTGAGTAGGGAGCATGACATGCGACTAGATCTCAGGACCCTGGGATCATGACCTGAGCCAAAGGCAGGTGCTTAACTGACTGAACCACCAGGCACTCCTCAACTAAGATGGCTTTTCATTGAAATTGAATATTAGCCACTTTGCATAAATTGACAAATTTAAGTGCCTATATATATTCAAGTTCATGTTATTCTATGGAATAGTTGGATGAACATTAGATATACCGTTTTCCACCATCATTAGCTACATATCAATCTATATTATTTGAGTGATATTATGCAATGCGATACATCTTCTCTTCAAACTCATTCTGGGTTTACTATATGAAATGCAATGTGCATTCATTTTGGCAGCCTAGAGGTAATTCTTAAAGCATAGTTTTTGTACCTAGGTATAATATTTTATTATTCATCTGAAACAATGGATCATTTTAAAATGAAGTTAAATTTTCCCATAAAAAATTTATGATTACATAAGATAGCCAAGTACTCTATATTTAAAATTAAAAAAGCCTCATTTTCTTACTTGAAATTGGTTGTCTATATATCATGCCTTTATATTTGGGGAAATCTGTTTTAATTGTATGAATTAAAATTGAATCCAAATTTCAATTGTTTGAGAATTTTTTTAAAAGCATCCCTTTCATTTTACTAAAAGGGAATGTAAGGAAGAAATGATAAAATTAAAGTTCTGATTCTCTTCAATATATAAAAGTAGAATAATCAGTATCTCTTTTCTGTAGTTCAGGAGATAGATAAAGAAATCTTATCCTTTATTTTATGTTTGAGTTAGTCCATATTTGAGAAGTCAATTTCTACCAAAAAAAAAAAAAAAAGCAAAAATGGCAATAGTTCGAATGTAATGAAAAACATTGTTTCTCAGAAATTTATTATATTTCACAATAGTTAAAATTTAAAGGAAGAAAAGCTATTCCTCATATTGTTTCCCAAAATTAATGTACATTTTTAAATTAAACTTTAATTTTTTAATTCATTATTAAGTAATTGTAGTGAGCAGTTATGAAGAAAAGCATAACATTTTTATTCTGTTCTTAAAGTATATTCATATTTTATTCTGTTCTTAAAGTCGATTTAGAGGACAGATACATAAATGCCTGGTATAGGACAATTAACTCTACTTGGGAGATTCAATGATGTCTCCACAGAGGAGACTTTTCATTTGGTGTTTAATGATACATGAGTTTTCCAGAAAGAATTTAGGAAAGATAATTAAAGAAAGCAATTACAAGAAGAATAAAGTGCATGTTTGAAGTCATAAAAAAAAAAAAAAAAGGATGTTCATGATGTTTTGAAAATGAGAAATTTAGTGTGACTAAAGCATAAAGGGTATGTAGTGAGGGCTACAACTTATATATAGCTATTCAGATAGATGCTAGGTGACGTCCTCTGAAGAAATGAGGAAAAGTTCTTCTCAAGCTACAAACACTTATAGATATTTAAAAAATAATTTAAAAAATACACAGCCGGTGGAAAAAAAGACAGTCTCTCAACAAATGGTGTTGGGAAAACTGGACAGCAACATGTAAAAGAATGAAACAATAACCTTCTTATACCATACACAAAAATAAATTGAAAATGGATAAAAGACTTAAATATGAGGTAGGAAACCATCAAAATCCTAGAGAACACAAGCAGCAACCTCTTTGACCTCAGCCATAGAACTTCTTACCAAAAGCAAAAAAATAGAACTTCATCAAAACAAAAAGCTTCTGCAGAGTGTGGGAAACAATCACAAAAGTAAAAGGCAACCTATAGAATGGGAAAAGATATTTGCAGATGACATATCTGATAAGGATTAGTAGCCAAAATCTATAAAGAACTTCTCAAACTCAATGCCCCCAAACAATAATCCAGTTAAAAAATGGACAGAAGACATAAATAGACATTTTTTTTTTTCCAAAAAAGACACAAAGATGGCTAACAGACACATGAAAAGTGCTTGTCATCACTGGTTATCAGGGAAATACAAATCAAAACTATAATGAGAGATCACCTCATACCTGTCAGAATGGATAAAATTAACAACACAGGGAATGACAGCAGTTGGCAAGGATGTGGAGAAAGAGGAACCCTCTTACACTGTTGTTGGGAAAGCAAACTGGTGCAGCCACTCTGGGAAGCAGTATGGATGAAGTTCCTTAAACAGTTAAAAATAGAACTACCTTATGATCCAGCAATTGTACTACTAGGTATTTACCCAAAGGATACAAAAATACTTATTTTAAGGGGCACACACACCCTGATGTCTATAGAAACACTATCATCAAAAGCCAAAATATGAAAACAGCCCACATGTCCATCCAGTGACAAATGAATGAAGAACATATGGCATGCATATAAATATAAATATATTTATATTTATATATATATAATGGAATATTACTCATCCATCAAAAGAATGAAATCTTGCCATTTGTAACAACATGGATAGAGCTAGAGCATATATGCTAAGTGAAGTAAGTCAGAGACAAATAACTATCTGATTTCACTCATATGTGGAATTTGAGAAAACAGATGAACATAGGGGGGAAAAAAAGCAAACCATAGAAGAGACTCTTAACTATAGAACTATAGAGAACAAACTGAAGATTACTAGAGGGGAGGTGGTTAAGGGGATGGGTATTAAGGAGAGCATTTGTTGTGATGAGCACTGAGTGTTACATGTAAGTGATGAATCACTAAATTCTATTCCTGAAACTAATATTACACTATATGTTAATGAACTGAAATTTAAATAAAAACATGAAAGAAAAAAAAATATATATATAGCCAAGTATGAAAACAAGAAACAGGAATGGTGAAGTATGGGGGAAGGAGGGATAGGATTAGGAAGACTGAAAGTCACAGAGAGTTGAGTAGAGACTGAACCTATAAGGTCATGATGTTACTCAAACTTGATATAACCTAGGAGCAAAGAGCTATTATATTAAAGGTGAAAGAGGATCCTTCCTTTTGCAATTGTGCCTTGTTTCAAACAAAGAGGTATTTTCCAGTTATTCCAAGCAAATAAATTAATTTAAAACTAGTTTAGAAATGGGAGAGATACACAGAATCCTGGAAGTACCAAATAAACACAATCATATAGGGGTGATAAAAATGCCTTAGACCATAGAAAACAGAGATTGCTTACAAAATAACCCCTCTGAAGATGAGTTTGAAGTCAAAAATTACAAACCACATAATGAAGAATAATATCATTAAGAAGACAGTTAGAAAAAAAATTCTCAGTCAAGAACTAAATATAATAAAATGGGAAGAGAAATTAAGTATATTTAATATCTGCAAGAAGAAACAGTAAGGCATAGAAACCAAAAGCCAATAAAAAAAAAAAAGAAGAAGAAGAAAAGGAAAATACTGAGAGGAAAAAAAAAAAACAAATCTTGCTATAAAAATAGTTACAAATATTTTAGGTACCTTAATGAAATTATATAAGTCAGGGACTACACATAGGGGAAGGATTAAACCATTGGTAGATAGCTTTAAAGGGGAATCACTCAGAGTGCAACACAGATAGGAAAACTGTAAAAGAATAGTGAAGAGACATGGTAAACAGATTGATGGGAATCCATCACACATTTATTCATTCAATAAATATTTATAGTCTATGTGCTAGCCTTCATTCAAAGTACTTGGGTACATCTGTGAACAAAATAGACTCCCATCCTTGGGAAATTTACATTCTAGCGAGATGTGAGAGTAGGGGCCAATTACAGTATTTGATAGGGAGTTCAAAAAAGGACTCTGAGGAATTTGAAAGAAAATACTGAAAGGACTAAGGGATTTAGTCAGATCTGTAGCTCTTAGACTTGTACTTCAGGCAGAAAGAAGATCTAGAGCAAATGCTCTATGTTCAGCATATATGGTATATTCAAAATAAGCGAGGTGGTAGGAATAGACAGATTGTGAAAAACAGGAATGGGAGATGGGGTCAGATAGTATATCCTGTAAGGAAATGTAAGAATTATACAGGAATTCAATTAAGTATAGAGGCATCTGTTGGTCTTGAAAAGCAAGGGAATGGGATTTGAGACCACATATACATTAAAAGATCATTCTAGTTGGTACGTTGGGAGTGGACCACTGAGGGAAGGCAAGTAGAAGTTTGGAGGCCTGTTATGAGGCTATTAAAGTAATTCAATTCCCAAGACAGGTAACAGTGAAAAGTGGGAGAGGTTATATTCAGAGATAATTAAAAATATTGCAGAATTAAGGAAAAAATGAATCCTGAGATTGAAGCAGTGTATGGAGCCATTTCTTTGCCTTTCTGTCTGTCTATACCTCTCACATACACACGTTAAAGCTAGATAAATTATAGGAAAATTGAAGAAAACCAATGAAAATGAGAACAATTAAAAACAATCAGAATTTGGGGCACCTGGGTGGCTCAGTGGGTTAAGGCCTCTGCCTTTGGCTCAGGTCAAGATCTCAGGGTCCGGCGATCGAACCCCACATCAGGCTCTCTGCTCTGCGGGGAGCCTCCTTCCTCCTCTCCCTGCCTGCCTCTCTGCCTACTTGTGATCTCTGTCTGTCAAATAAATAAAATCTTAAAAAAAATCAGAATTTACCTATAAAAATGATAATTAGACCAAAGTATATTGCTCATTAGCAAAAATAGAATTCAGAAGGCAATTGTATAATACCTTCAAAGTTTAAAATTACTGCAGGTTCTTGTAATAGATGATATCAGACTAAACACCTCTCTGATAGCAATTGTAAACTCTGGACAAAATATTTTAAAACTCAACTATCTGAAGGCATTGAAGCACAACTAAATACTGACCGAAAATGAAATTGATTTGACCTTCAAAGTAAGGAAACATAACAGGGTGAGAGCTATATTTATATGCTTCACAATGTAAGCCTCAGTCCACATGGAGTGGGTCAGCTAAACTCAAGCAGAAAATTCCAGTTTTTTGGCTTATAGTGTCAGAAGAAAGAATTTGGGGCTGTCAGAGACTGGAAATTGAGGAGGAAAATACTCGGGAAAATAGTTCAGGGAATAGAGATCCAAAACTGGACTGTAAGTCCCTCAAATTCTTGACTAATTTTTGAAATAGGAATGCATGGGGGGCTCCAAGGAGCACTGTGGAAAGTAACTGAATCTACAGGATTAAAAGCTAAGCAGTAATTTCAGCTCCCGATTTTATAAATGAAGACAATAATAATTCCACATTATTGTTTAGAGTTGGACTTATTTAGTGGATTTCCTAGAGCCAGTGTTCTCAAACAGATGCATCAAGAAAGAACAGCATGGATGAAAAAAATCAAGAAAGCATAAAATCCATTAGGCATTTTAGTCAAATATTGTACATGAAGCAAATATATAAACTCATAGTAGTCTGCCATATATTAAAGCTCCGGCCCAGTTTTTAAAATATAGTTAACAAAATGCATTTTCCCTGCTTATAAGCCCTAATAAAACCCATTTTTGTTTCCCTCTTCTGCAAATTCATACCTCTACCTTCCCTTCAAAATTCTGTACAAAATTCTGCCACATAAAAATCTTATGAAATCAATTTCCTATAAAACCTTATGATGAAATGTTTTCATTTCCTTTGGAAAAAATGTACAGCTATGAAATTTTGGTGTTAATTTATAATTTATCTTTTTCTTTCATGTTTCTTTTGCTATATTTGTCCATACTGATATACAAGTATATAATAGTAATTAATGCCTGTAAGAGATTTACTTTATCATAATATAGAGACACAGTAAATTATATTTGGCTTTCCGTGCTGTGAGAGTCTTATTGTCATAAAAATCACAAAAGTTCTATTTTCAACATTTTGAGGAACCTCCATGCTGTTTTCCAGAGTGGCTGCACCAGCTTGTATGACCCAGCAATTGCACTATTGGGTATTTACCCTAAAGATACAAACGTAGTGATCCAAAGGGGCACGTGTACCCGAATGTTTATAGCAGCAATGTCCACAATAGCCAAACTATGGAAAGAACCTAGATGTCCATCAACAGATGAATGGATCAAGAAGATGTGGTATATATACACAATGGAATACTATGCAGCCATCAAAAGAAATGAAATCTTGCCATTTGCGACAACATGGATGGAACTAGAGCGTATCATGCTTAGCGAAATAAGTCAAGCAGAGAAAGACAACTATCATATGATCTCCCTGATATGAGGAAGTGGTGATGCAACATGGGGGCTTAAGTGGGTAGGAGAAGAATCAATGAAACAAGATGGGATTGGGAGGGAGACAAACCATAAGTGACTCTTAATCTCACAAAACAAACTGAGGGTTGCTGAGGGGAGGGAGTTTGTTAGAAGGGGGTGGGATTATGGACATTGGGGAGGATATGTGCTTTGGTGAGTGCTGTGAAGTGTGTAAACCTGGTGATTCACAGACCTGTACCCCTGGGGATAAAAATATATGTTTATAAAAAATAAAAAATTTTAAAAAATCACAAAAGTTAGAAGAGATACCAATTATCTTTTTTGCTGAATTTTATTTATACATTTTTTGGAAAAAATTTTTATTTATTTATTTGACACACAGAGCACAAGCAGGGGGAGCAGCAGGCAGAGGGAGGCAGAGAAGGCTTCCTACTGAGCAAGGAGCCTGACAGGACGCTCGATCCCAGGGACTCTGGGCACGTGACCTGAGCTGAAGGCAGACGCTTCACTGACTGAGCCACCAAGAAGCCCCTATTTATACCTTTTTTATGTGTGTCGAGATATAATTGACATATAACATTATCTTAGTTTCAAGTGCACAGCATGCTGATGTATTATTTTTCTACACTGTGCAATGATCACCACAATAATAAGCCTAGTTCACATCTGTCACTATACATAGCTGCAAATTTTATTTCTTATAATTTTTAAGATCTACTTTCCTAGGAACTTTTAAATAGATAATATAGTAGTATTAATTATAGTTACCATGCTGTACATTATATCACCATGACTTATTTATTTTATAACTGGAAGCTTGTACATTTTCAGATCCTTCACTCATGCCTTTCTCTATACCCCTTGCAACCATCAGCCTGTTCTCTGTATATATGTGCTTTTCTTTCTTTTTAGATACCACATATAAACTGTATTTCTTTCTCTGACTTATTTCACTTACCAAAATACCTACAAGCTCCATCCATGTCTTTACAAATGGCTGAATAATATTCAATCATATTCACCCCCCACATCTTCTTTATCCATTCAATCATCTAGAGACCCTTAGTTTGCTTCCAAATTTTAGCTATTATAAATAATACTGCAGTAAACTTGGAAATGCATATTTTTGAGTTGTTATTTTCATTGTCTTTAGATGACTACCAAGAAGAGGAATTGCTGAATCATTTAATAGTTCTATTTTTAATTTTTGAAGAGCCTCCATAGTGTTTTTCAATAGTGGTTTGCACAAATTCCTATTACCAACAAAACTGCAACCAAGTGCACTAATACTGGTTATGTGGTTTTTTTTTTTTTTTATTTAACATTTTTATTTTATTTTTTTCAGTGTTCCAAGATTAACTGTTTATGCACCACACCCAGTGCTCCATGAAATATGTGCCCTCTTTAATACCCACCAGCATGCTCACCCATCCCCTCCCCTCCAAAACCCTCAGTTTGTTTCTCAGCATTCACAGTCTCTCATGCTTCAACTCTCCCTCCAATTTACCCCAATTCACTTTTCCTTTCCTCTCTTAATGTCCTCCTTGTTATTCCTTATGCTCCACAAGTAAATGAAACCATATGATAATTGATTTTCTCTGCTTGACTTATTTCAGTTGGCGTAATCTCCTCCAGTCCTGTTCATGTTGATACAAAAATTGGGTATTCATCCTTTCTGATGGCTGTGTAATATTCCATCGTATATATGTACCACATTTCCTATCCATTCGTCTGTTGAAGATCATCTTGGCTCTTTCTACAGTTTGCAGTTGTGGCTATTGCTGCTATGAACATTGGGGTACAGATGGCCCTTCTTTTTGCTACTTCTGTATCTTTGGGGTAACTACCCTGTAGTGCAATTACAGGATCATAGGGTAGCTCTATCTTTAATTTTGATAATAGCCATTCTAAGAAATATGAGGTGATATTTCACAGTGGCTTTGATTTGTATTTCCTGATGATTAGTGATGTTGAGTACTTTCCATATACCTGTGGGCCTTTGGATAATGTCTATTCTGGTCCTCTACCCAATTTTAATTTTTTTTTTTTATTGAGTTAGGTGAGTTTTTAAAGTATATTTTGTATATTAACCTCATATTAGATAGATAATTTAATACTTTACTTCTACAGGTTGCCTTTTCATTTTTTCATGGTTTCCTTTATTTTGCAGAATCTCGTTATTTTGATGTAGTTCCACTTGTTTATTTTTGCTTTTATTGCCTTTGATTTGGTGTCAAATCCAAAAAAATCATTGCAAAGACCAACATCAAGGAGTTTACCACCTGTGGTTTCTATTAGGAATTAATTTTATGGTTCCAGTTCTTACATTCAGGTCTTTACTTAATTTTGATTTAATTTTTGTGTATAGTGTAATTTAGTGGTCCAGTTTCATTCTTTTGCATATGGTTGTTCAGTGTTCCCAACGCCATTAATTAAAGAAACTATACTTTCTCCCTTTGTCATGATTTAATTGACCAGTTTTGTGTGGGTTATTTCTTGGCTGTCTATTCTGTTCCATTCATCTATATGCCTGTTTTTATGGCAATTTCATACTATTGTGATTACTGCAGCTTCGTAACATAGTTTGAAATGAGAAAATATGATGCCTCCAATTTTGTTCTCATTTCTGAAGATTTCTTTCTCATTTGGGGTCTTTTGTGATTCCATACAAATTTTAGAATTATATTGTTTATTTCTGTAAAAAAAATGCCATTAGTACTTTATTAGGAATTGCATTGAATCTGTAGATTGCTTTGGATAGTATGGACATTTTCACAATACTATTTGTTTTTCAATCCATGAGCATGAGATATTTTTCCATTTATTTGTGTCCTCTTCAATTTCTTTCAACAATGACTACATTTTTTTTCAGTACACAGGTCTTTTACATATTTGGTTATATATATTCCTAGGTTTTTTTATTCTTTTTTGGTAAAAAAGTGGGGTAGCTTTCTAAACTTCTCATTCTAATAGTTCATTATTAGTGCACAGAAGTCCAACAGATTTTTGAATGCTGATTTTATATCCTGCAACTTTACCCAATTATTAATTATAATAATTGTTTTGGTAGGGTGTTTAGGATTTTCTATATATCATAGATACATAGAATTTGGATTTCTTTCTTTCTTTTTCTTGCTCTAATTGCTCTGGGTAGGATTTCTAGTATAATGTACAACAGAAGTGGTATGAGTGGGCAACCTTATCTTGTTGATGATTTTAGAGGAAAAGCTTTCATATTTTCATTATGATGCTAGCTATGGGCTTGTATATATGGACTTAACTACATAATTTCTTCCGTTCCTGGTATTTTGACATTTTGTGGGTTTTTTTTTTTTTTTTTTAATCATGAACTGGTCTTGAATTTAGTCAAATGTTTTTTCTGTATCAGTTGAAAGGATTGTATGATTTTTTTCTTCATTTTGTTAATGTGTATAACCCTGATTGATTTTTCAGAGACTGAACAACTCTTGAATCCCTGGAATAAATCCCACTTGATTCTAGTTCATGACCCTTTTAATGCATTGTTGAATTCAGTTTGCTAATAGTTTTGTGAGAATTTTTGCATCTGCGTTTATCAGGCACACTAGCCCGTAATTTCCTTGTGGTAACTTTGTCTGGCTTTGGTATCAGGGTAATGCTGGCCTTGCAAAATGAATTTAGAAGTGTTCCATCTTCTCCCATTTTTGGAAGAGTTTGAGGAGGATTGGTATTAATTTATTTTTAAATGTTTGGTACAAATCACCACTGAAGCCATCTCGTCCTGAATTTTCTGTTTGTTGAGGATTTCTGATTACTGATTCAACTTTCCTTATTAGTAATTGGTCTGTTCAGATATCTATTTTTCTTTTAAAAAATTGTATTTATTTGACAGAGAGAGAGAGATCACAAGTAGCCAGAGCAGCAGGTGGAAGCAGGCTCCCTGCTGAGCAGAGATCATGACCCAAGCTGAAGGCAGAGGCTCAACCTACTGGGCCACCTAGGTGCCCCCGGATATCTACTTTTCATGATCCAGTCTTAGTAGGTTTTTTGTTTCTAGGAAGTTACCTATTTCTTCTAGGGTATTGGCATATACTGGTCATAGTAGTGTATGATCTTTTGTATCTCTATAGTAACAGTTACAGTTTACTCTTTCATTTCTGATTATATTATATACTATTATTATATATAATATATGTTACATATAATTCTGATTATATTATATACCTTTTTTTCTCATTAAGTCTAGCTAAGGGTGTGTCAATTTTGTTTACCTGTTTTTAAAATTGGCTCTAGTTTCATATTATCTTTGTTATTCTCTTCCTTCTAACTTTAGGATTTTTTCCTAGTTCCTTAAGGTGTAACTAGGTAGTTTATTTGAGATTTTTCTTTTGTGTGAGGTAGGCATTTATCACTGTGCATTTCCCCCTTAGAATTGCTTCTGCTGCGTCCCATAAGTTTTGGAATGTTGTAGTTCTATTTTCACTTGAAGTAGTTTTTTTCTCTTTTGATTTCTTCTTTGATCCACTGGCTGTTCAGTATCATGTTGTTTAATCGCCACATCATTGTGAATTTTCCAGTTTTCTTCTTGAAATTAATTTCTAGTTTCATACCATTTGGTCCCAAATGATCCTTGATAGGATTTTAATCTTCTTAAATTTATTGATACTTTTATGTATCAATATTTATTTATGATATGTCCTGGAGAAAATTCCATAAGTGCTTAGGAAGAATTGTCTTGCTATTGGGTGGAATGTTCTGTATACATCTATTAGGTCCATCAGGTCTAATGTGTCACTTAATGTCAATGTGTTTTTATTCATATGCTTTCTGGATGATCTCCTACTTGGTGAAAATGGGGTATTAATGTCCATTACTATTATTGTATTGCTGTCTACTTATTCCTTTAGGTCGCTAATATTTGTTTTATATATTTAGGTGCTCCTATGTTGGGTACATAAATATTTATAAATGTTATGCCTTCTTGCTGGACCGTTCCTTTATCATTATGTAATGCCTGTATTTATCTCTGATTACATTCTTGTTTTAAAGTCTATTTTGTCTAAGTATAGCTACACCAGATTTGTTTTCATTTGCATAGAATATATATATATTTTTCATTACTTCAATTTCAATCTATGTACATCCTTATATCTGAATTTATTTTCTTGTAGCCAGCATGTACCTGGGTTGTATTTTTCTCGATTTAGTCACTGTGTCTTTTGATTTCTTAATTTAGTCCCTTTACATTGAAGTTATTACTGATAAGTATGTGCATCTTGTCATTTCATTTTTTGTGATAGTTTTGTAATTCTTTCTTTTTTCTGTCTTGTGATTTGATGAATTTTTTTTGTAGTTCTATTCTTAGTTACTTTCTCTTCTGTGTATCTACTTTGTGCTTTTTTGTTTTTAGAAGGCTTACATATAACAAATTGAAATTGTAATAATCTATTTTAAGTTGGTAGTATCTTGAGTTTCAGTGAATTATAAAGCTCTACATTTCTCCTCACCTCCCCACATTTTGTTTTTATATCACAATTTATATCTTTTTATCTCACACATCCTTGCACTGATTATTATGGTTGTAATTATTTTCACTACTTTTATTTTTTAACCTTCACACTAGCTTCATATGTAATTGGTCCATTACCATTACAAAATTAGACTATTCTGAATTTTGCCATCTATTAATCTTTACCAGTGAAATGTAGAGTTCCATATCTGTTAATTTTTTTTAAAAGATTTTATATCTTTTTCAGAGAGAGAGAGAGCAAAAGACCACAAGCAGGGGGAACAGCAGGTAGACGGAGAAACAGGCTTCCTGCTGAACAAGGATCTTGATGTGGAACTTGATTCCAAGATCCTGGATCATGACCTGAACCAAAGGCAGATGCTTAACCAAATGAGCCACCCAGGCATCCCCTTTGGTTAATTATTAGTATCATTTCATTTCAGCTTAAAAAGTTCCTTTAACATTTTGTAGGAAGTTGTTTGAGTCATAAGGAACATAAGGAACTTTTTGCCTATTGAAAAACTCTCTCCTTCAATTCTGAATGATGACTTTGCCCGGTAGGATATTTTTGGTTGGAAGCTTTTTCTTTTAGTACTTTGGCTATATCATGCCCTTCCCTTTTGGATTGTAACATATATGTTGAAAAACTTGAGTCTTATGGCAGTTCCCTTATACATAATAAATTCTCTCTTGATGCTTTTAAGATTTTCTCTTTATATTAAAATATTGAAAGTTAAAGACCTTTTTTTTTTTTTTTTTTTTTTTTTTTTTTTGATGAGTCTCTAAGTTCATCTTATTTGGAACTTTCTAGTGTCCATAGATCTGAATGTTCTTTTCCTTCCTCTCTTTAAGGATGCTTTCAGCCACTATTTCTTTGAGTAAATTTTTTGCTCCATTCTTTCTTTCTCTCTTCTCTGGGACCATGGTAATGAAGATCTTGAAAATCTTGGTCCACTTGATATTATCTCAAAAGTCACTTAAGCTTTTTTTTTTTTTTTTTTTGACAGAGAGAGATCACAAGTAGGCAGAGAGGCAGGCAGAGAGGGGGGAAACAGGCTCCCCGCTGAGCAGAAAGCCCCATGCAGGGCTCCATCCCAGGACCCTGAGATCATGACCTGAGCTGAAGGCAGAGGCTTAACACACTGAGCTACCCAGGCGCCCTGAAAATCTTGGTCCACTTGATATTGTCTCATAAGTCACATAAGCTACCTTTTTAAAAAGTTTGTTTCTTTTGGGGCTCTGATTGGGCAGATTCCACTCTCTTGTCTTTTGGTGAGTTCACACATGACCCGTTTAAGAATTTTCGTAGGGCACCTGGGTGGCTCAGTTGGTTAACCATCTGACTTCTGATTTGGGGTCAGGTCATGGTTTCGTGGTGGTGAGATCAAGCCCCACATTGGGCTCCATCCTGAGCAGGGAGTCTGCTTAAGATTCTCTCTCTAAAATAAATAAAATCTTTAAAAAAAAAAAAAAAAGGACTGTTTCTTATTTTGCTGCGGACATGACTCCCATTGTCTTTCAAACAAAAATGCTTTTGGGGGTTTGTCTCTTAAATACAGGTCTTAAAATTTGGGGTGCACAATGTGGGGTTTAAACACTTTGCTCCTCAGGATGAAGTTCTAGAATTTGTTCTCCCTAGTTGAGGCTCACAGTGCTGGGGTTTATAGTATAATTCTATCTCTGTCTTTCCTACCTGTTGTAATGAAGGTTTTCTTTGTTTGCCCAATACATAGGAGTTACTCAGCTATCCCCTCCCCAACCAAGGCCACTTTTTCATATGTGCTGTAGATTTGTTGTGTCCATGTGCAGAGCAGAAAATTCTTCCTACTTCATCACCTTGAACTAGCTTCTTTATTATGTTTAAAGCCCTGTATCAATCGATGCTAATAGGGATTAGTTTATCAATCTTGTAAGATACATACTGTTATCAGGCCCTTCTATAAATGATAAAACTGAAGCAGAGAGAGGCTAAATGATTGGCCTAAGGTTACAGAGAAAGATTGAGAACCAGTAAATCTAGTTCTGTTGCCTACCATCTTCATCACTTCGTACACTTTAAAATTTTTAAATTCTTGTTGAGAAAAAAAAATAAAAATAAATAGGTGATGGAGACTAAGGAGTGCATTTTCTGTAATGAACATCCATATATGAGTGTTGAATCATTAAATTGTACACCTGAAATTAATATTTCATTGTATTGCAATTAACTAGAATTTAAATAAAAATTTAAAAAAAAGAAAAGTTGGGGAGTGCCTTGGTGGATCAGTCAGTTAATTGTCTGATTCTTGATTTCAGCTCAGGTCATGATCTCAGGGTCCTGGGATCGAGCCCTGTGCTGGGCTCCAAGCTCAGCCAGAGTTTACTTGGGATTCTCTACCTTTCCCTGTCCCCACTTTCTCTATAAAATAAAATTAAAAAAAAATCTTAAAGAAAAAAGAAACAAGCAGAGGGAAAGCAATAAGAAGAAAAATTGGTGGGGGAGGGGAGAAATTTAAAAAAAAAACAGACTTTTTTTTTTTTTAAGATTTTTATTTATTTATTTGACAGAGATCACAAGTAGGCAGAAAGGCAGGCAGAGAGAGAGAAAGGAGGAAGCAGGCTCCCTGCTGAGCAGAGAGCCCGATGATGTGGGGCTCAATCCCAGGACCCTTGGATCATGATCTGAGCCAAAAGCAGAGTCTTTAACCCACTGAACCACCCAGGCGCCCCCCCAAAAAACAGACTCCTAATTAAAGAAAACAAATTGATGATTTCTGGAGGGGAGGTGGGTTAAACAGGTAATGGTGACTAAGGAGTGCATTTGTTGTGATGGGCACAGGGTGTTATATGGAAGTACTGAATCACTATGTCGTACACTTGAAATTAGTATAACACTGTATGTTAACTAACTAGAATTAGAATAAAAGAAATTACATAGTCAAGCCCCTGATTATTGAATCTGAAGTCCAGGAAAGTTACATGACTTTACCTAGATGTTCTTGAAAAACCATTAAACTTTCTTCAATTTCTCATCTTTCTTTGCTGTTACTATGACAACAGTCTCTTACTCTTACCTCTACAATAAGGAAAAGCTTGTAGGTATGAGATAAGATGAAAACTTGGGGGATGGTAATTAGGTTTACTTACCATCACCAATTTTTATGTGCAGCATTATTTTGTATTTGTATACCCTTTAAAATGTTTCCAAAAATGCGGAAAAGACCAAAATTTTAATGCAAACATTTATATGTGAAAAGAACTGTATTTCATATAAACAACATAACTATACTACAGGTAAGAAAAAATGAATAAGAACAATTCAAGTAACTGTGAAGAAATAACTGGACAATATGTTCTATGGCTAAAGTCAAAAGCCACTCTAAATAAATAGTATGATCAAATTCATAGGCATTTTTTCTTGCTTTCTCTCTTTTTTTTCCTCAGTAGCATAGAATAGCAATGCATAAATTACTTTTTATACATCCTAGAAATGAGGAAATAAATAAACATATATGTATTGTGCCTGTTTTGTACTGCTGAAGAGAATAAAAAATACAGAAATGAGTAAGAATTAAAAGAACACAGCAGTATTGAACTAGAATTGGATATAGTAATGTGAATCTAAGGAAGATATATACATATGTACATGCTCTGTCAGAGAGGATCTAGAAGCAAGGATATATAGTAGCAGTGAGCACATCTCAAATGAAGTCTCTATATTGGATAATAGTACAATATCAATGTTAATTTTCTGATTCTGACAGTTTTCTTTTGATTACTTAGAATTCCTCAGTTTTAGAACTGCATACTGAAGTACTTAGGAATAAAAGGATGTTTTGTCTGCAACTCACTTTGATGTCTCAGAAAAAGATACACATAACTTTTGTATTGAAGAGATAAGAGAGAGAATAAAGCAATATGTAAAATGAAAAGTATCTGGGAACTCTTTGTACTATTCTGTAATTTTTCTGTAAGTCTAAATTTATATCAGAATCTTAAGTTATAATAAATATTTCTCTAATATTAAATAATTGAATAGGTTTTTTAAGTTTAGTAAAAAAAAATTGATAATGTATACATAATAACAAGTAGAGTTTTCCAAGTTCTGTTGAGATAGAAATTTGTTAAGTGACACATATTGCACTTGTGGCAGAATTTCCTGTATTACATATCCAGTAAGAGATTAGACATAAAATATTTTGTCATACTTATAAATTGCAGATACTTTAGTGGGGGGACGTGAAAACCAAAGCACTGTAACCTAAACTTTATATGTTAAGCAGGTTAACATGTCAGCTTTATATGTTAAACTTTATGTACTAAACTTTATATATTCTGTTTAACATGAAATTTATGTAGAAAATACAATAAAAATAAATGTAGTTCTACCTTTTTCAGTAACTTCAAACAAGTATTTTTCCAATCAGTAAAAATGTTAAATGATGATATATTTTATAGCACACTGACAGAATCTGTTAAAATTTAGTAATTTTTTATATCAGGTATTCACCAGATATTATAGTATCCTTTTTTTTTTCTTTAAATAGTTATCCATCAACTGATTCTTTTTCTATCCATAATAAGAATTTGACATAGGGCGCCTGGGTGGTTCAGTCAATGAAGCATATGCCTCTGGCTTAGGTCATGATCCCAGGGTCCTGGGATCGAGTCCCATGTGAAGCTCCCTGCTCAGCTGGGAACCTGTTTCTCCCTCTGCCTACTGCTCCCCCTGCTTGTGCATGTGCTGACTCTCTCTCTCTGTTAAATAAAATCTTAAAGAAAAATAACTTGAACATAAATATGTATGTATTATGATATCCCACATGGAACAAAAAGGCATAGTTAGGATTTTTTTTAACTCTATTCTAAAAAGATTGTGACAAATACATGGGTAGATAGATGTACATATCACTGAATTCTGAACATGATGTACAGAGATATTTATATGTATCTATGTTAATACAGCTCTATATCAATCGACTATCTATCCAGCTAGTAATCTAATTTCTTAGTAATTCTGCTTTCTTTTGGAACACTGACTGATATATTGTTCAATTGGAGAGTTATGAAAATTTATTTCTTCAAACATAAGAATTTTTTACAATGATTTTATAAAAGATCTCCTAAACAGAGCAGAAGCAAATACATGCAAACAATTTATGCAAATGTAAATCTAACTGGATATACTCTTGCTTAATTTATTGAAGGTGTGTTTAGGAACATAAAGACCAAGTTGTATAAAAACATGGACTGACAAGTACTTATCTTTAACAGCTATAACTAATCCAGAATCAAACAACAGAGTTAACAAGCTAGGCTCTGTGACAGTGATGAATTTGTGTGTGTGTGTGTGCACACACACACACACATGCACGCACGTGTGTGCGTTGTGGCACCTTAATTTTTTTATTATGACACATCTTGAAATTTTCATGTAATCTATTTAAAATTAGTAAGTCTGATCAAGGATGTGATTCTCGCATTATGTATCTCGTCGTGTAAATCTAAAATGGTGACATTTGGCAAAGACATTTTACTTGAGGTATTATTTGCATCATTCAATGAGAACTGCTTTTCATTAAAATTATTACAACCTGGGTGCACATTGGTGGCACAGTAGTTAAGTATCCACATCCTGGTTTTGGTTCAGGTCATGAGAAGGAGTCACACAAGCTGTGTGCTGAGCAGGGAGTCTGCTTGGGATTTTCTCCCTCCCACTCCTGCTCCCACCACACTCTATCTCTCAAATAAATAAAATCTTTAAAAAAATTACTCCATATTAATGATAGTAATTACTGACCACAGTTCAAATTTGTGCTTAATAAATTACATCCACCACTGTTTAACATATTATACATAGATTAAATGGTTTAATAATGTGTGAGGCACAGAGGTGTTTGGAACTGACTAAAAGTTTTTAAAACCATGAGAGACTATGGACTCTGAAAAACAATCTGAGGGTTTTGAAGCAGCGGGGGGTGGGAGGTTGGGGGAACCAGGTGGTGAGTATTATGGAGGGCACATATGGCATGGAGCACTGGGTGTGGTGCATAAACAATGAATTCTGTTACGCTGAAAAGAAATTTAAAAAAAAAAAAAGCTTTCTGAGTGACATTGCAACTTACATAAATAATTATGTCCAGGATATTTTTATATATGTATGACTAAATTTGATAGTTACCAGTCATAAGACTCAGTTTTTAAAATCTCATTTGCCTACATAACAGTTGAGACTATTTAATATATACTAGAAGGTAGTATGTTAATAGTATATAATTACTTTATTTATGAAAATAATTGTACCAAAAATACCATTCTGTTTATATTTGCAATTAAAAATACATGTTATGGAGAATGTGAAGGGCATGGGAGGCTGGAACAATTTTGTTAATGTCCACATAAGGTAGCGTCTTTGACTCACAGTAGTCTGATATGGTCCAGTGTTTATGTGTTTGTGGCAGGTGCACAAGTATACAGTAGGTCACACATAAAAACACGCACTTAATTCAGCTAGTAATAATATAGGTTTTCTTGAGTTTTTTTTTAAAGATTTTATTTACTTATTTGACAGACAGAGATCATATGTAGGCAGAGAGGCAGGCAGAGAGAGAGAGGAGCAAGCAGGCTCCCCGCGGAGCAAGGAGCCCGACGCGGGGCAGGATCCCAGGACCCTGGGATCACGACCCGAGCTGAAGGCAGAGGCTTTAAACCACTGACCCACCCAGGCGCCCCTTGAGTTTTTAAAAAATTATAGTTGACATACAATATTTTCAGGTGAACAAGATAGTGATTTATTAATTATATTTATTAGAAAATGCTTACCATGATAAATGGAGTTACCATCTTTTACAAGAAAAAGTTATTAAATAATGTTTAATATATTCCCCATCCTATACTTTTTATCCCTGTGACTTACTTATGTTATAAATGGAAGTTTGTAACTCTTAATTGCCTTGTCTATTTCACACATACCTGGCTTTACCCTCCTAGCAACTAGCAATTTGTTCTCTGTATTCATAGGTGTTATTCTGCTTTGTGATTGTTTTTGAGATTCCACAAGTAAGTGTGAAATCATATGGTATTTCTATCTTTCTGACTTACTTCACTCAGCATAGTAACCTTTAGGTCTATCCATGTTGTCACAAATGGCAAGAATTTATTCTTTATGACTGAACAATATAACTGTGAACATATACCCCTTTTTTATTCACCTATGAATGAGTACTTGAATCACTTTCATATCTTGACTACTGTAAATAATGTTGCAGGAAACATAGGGATGCATATATCTTTTCAAATTAGTGTTTTTGTTTTCTTTGGGTAAATACTCAGAAGTGGAATCACTGGGTCTTATAGTATTTCTGTTACGTTTTTGAGGTACCTCCATACATTTTCCAAGTGGCTGCATCAACTTATATTCTTGTCAATAGGGCACAAAGATCCCCATTTTCTCCACATCCTTGCCACCATTGTTATTTTTTGACTTAGCCATTCTGATTAGTATAATAGAACAACCCATCATGGTTTTGACTTGCATTTCCCTGATGATTAGTGATGTTGACCATTTTTTTAATGTATGTTGGCTGTATGTCTTCTTTGCAAAAATGTCTACTCAGGTCTACTAAACTTTTTTAATTACTTGGGTTTTTTAGTGTCTAGCTTTATGGATTTTTATATATTTTGGAGATTAAGCACTTATTGGATATATAACTTGCATATCACTTCTCCCACTCAGTAGGTTGCCTTTTTGTTTTGCTAATGGTTTCCTTTGCTGTACAAAAGCTTTTTAGTTTATTTTTGCTTTGTTTCCCTTGCTTAAGGAGACATATCCAGAAAAGTACTGCAAAATCTGATGCTCAAGAGAAAACTGCCTATGTTTTCTTTTAGGAGTTATATGGTTTCAAGTTTTAAGTTTGGGTATTGAATCCATTTTGAATTTATGTTTTGTGTATGGTGTAAGACAGTGGTTCGTGTTCATTCATTGTCCAACACCGTTTATTGAAAAAAACTGTCTTTTTCCCTTTATACATTCTGGCCTCCTTTGTGGTAGATTAATTGAACATGTACGTGTGGGTTTATTTCTGGGCTCTCTGTTCCACTGATCTATGTGTCTGTTTTTGCACCAGTACCATACTGTTTCAGTAGCAACCTTTGTAGTATAGTTTAATACCTAGGACTGTGATACCTCCAGTCTTGTTATTCTTTCTCAGAATTGGCTATTTGATATGTTTAGTGGTTCCATACCAATTTTAGGGTTATTTGTTCTTGTTCTAGTTCTGTGAAAAATACTATATGTATTTTGATAGTAATTGCATTGAATCTAAAGATTACTTTGGGGAGGATAGTTTAATGATATTCTTCTAATCCATGAGCGCAGTGTATCTTTCCATTTAATTGTGTCACCTTCAATTTCTTTCATCAGTGTCTTACACTTTTCAGAATACAGATCTGTCACCTCCTTGGTTAAATTTATTGCTAGGCATTTTATTATCTTTATGCAATTCTAAATGAAATTGTTTTCTTAATTTCTTTTTCTGCTAGTTCATTATATAAAAATCAGTTTCATTGCTATACACTAATACTGATTATTTAACCTACACCTTTACGGAATTTATGTATTCATTCTAATAGTTTTTTGGTGGGGTCTCCAGTATATTCTATGTATATAGTATCATGTCATCTGCAAATAAGGATAGTTTTCTTTCTTTCTTACAAATTTTCATTCTATTTATTTTTTTCTTTGATTGCTGCAGTTAGGACCTCCAGTACTATCTGTTGAATAAAACTGGTGAAGGTGGGTAAACTTGTCTTTTTCCTGATCATAGAGGAAAAGGATTCAGCTTTTCATCACGGAATATGTTAGCAGTGAATTTAAGATATATAGCCTTTATTCTGTTGAGGATTTTTAGTCATTAGTAGATGTTAAATTTTGTTAAATGGTTTTTCTGCATCTCTTGAGATGATCACATGATTTTTATTCTTTGTTTGGTTAATGCTGTGTATTATGTTGCTTCATTTGCATATACTGAACCACATCTCTGGAATAAATTACAGCTTGTCGTGGGTGAATGCTCCTTTTAATGCATTGTTGAATTCAGTTTGCTTCTATTTTGTTAAGGATTTTTGTATTTATGTTCATTGGAGATATTAGCCTCTAATTAATTCTTTTCTCTTTCCTTTCTTTCTTTCCTTTTTTTTTTCTTTGTCCTGCCCTCCCTTTCTATTTCTTTTCCTTTGTTTTTTTGTATTGTCTTTGTCTGGTTTTGGTATCAGGGTAATTGTGGCCTCACAGAATGAATTTGAAAGAATTCCTTCCTGTTCTATTTTTCTGGACTAGTTTGAAAAGA
Organism: Mustela nigripes; assembly: GCF_022355385.1. NCBI lineage: Eukaryota > Metazoa > Chordata > Mammalia > Carnivora > Mustelidae > Mustela > Mustela nigripes. The sequence continues at coordinate 77,355,142 of NC_081569.1, forward strand.
ATAGTTTGAAAAGAATAGTTATTAACTGTAATCTAGTGTTTGATAGAATTCACCTGAAAAGCCACATCTGGCCCTGCACTTTTGTTAGGAGTTTTTCGATTACTGACTCAATTTTGTTACTCCTAATTGGGAGTTCAGGTTTTCTGTTTCTTCTTGATTGAGTCTTGGGAAAGTATATGTTTCTAGGAATTTATCCATTTCTTCTATGCTGCATAGTTTGTTGGCATAATTTTTTTGTTGTACTCTCATAATGGTTTCTATTTCTGTGGTGTTGACTATACTTCTTCTTTTTATTAGAGTCCTTGTTTTCTTGGTGAGTCTAGGTAAAGGTATATAAATTTTATCTTTTCAGAGGACCAGCTTAGTTTCATTGATTTTTTTTTTAAGATTTTATTTATTTGAGGGAGAGAGAGAGTGTGTGTGTGAGAGCACAAATAGGGGAGGTTCAGGCTCCTAGCTGAGCAGGGAGCCTGAGGTGGGGCTCAATCCTAGGACCCCAGGAGTATGACCTGAGCTGAAGGCAGATGTTTAAGAGACTGAGCCACCCAGGCACACCTCATTGATCTTTTCTGTTGTGTCCTTCCTTCTATTAACTGAGGTTTGGTTTTATTTTTCTAGTTCTTTTAGGTGTAAGGTGCAATTATTCATTTGAGATTCTTCTTGTTTCTTGAGGTAAGCCTAGAATAATATAAAGTTCCCTTTTAGAACTGCTTTTGCTGTGTCTCAAAGACTTTGACCTCCATGTATTTTTTTTTTAATTTTTTATTTTTTATAAACATATATTTTTATCCCCAGGGGTACAGGTCTGTAATACCTCCATGTATTTTTTAATTTTTTATTTCTTGGTTGACCTATAGGCTATTGGGTAGCAGGTTTAGCCTCCATGTGTTCATGTTTTCCCTGCCTGCCAGTTGTTTCTTATAATTGATTTCTAGTTTCATACTGTTGTGGTTGAAAAGATGCTGGATATGATTTCAATCTTAAATTTGGTAAGGCATTTTTTTATGGCATAATATTTGAACTATTCTGGAGAATGTTCAATGTCACTTGAAGAGAACATGCATTGTGCACTGTGCATTGTGCTGTTTTGGGGATGGAATGTTCTGTATATATTATGTCTCTCTAATCTAATATGTCATTCAAAATCTTAGTTTCCTTGTTGATTTTCTGTCTAGATCTATCCGTTGAGGTAAATGGGGTATTAAAGTCCCCTACTATTATTGTATTGTCAATTTCTCTCTTTATGTCTGTTAATACTTGCTTTATATGTTAAGGTGTTCCTATGTTGGGTACACAGATACTCACAGTTGTTATATCCTTTTTAGATTAATCCCCCATTATGTAATGCCTTTTTTTGTCTTTACTGTCTTTAATTTTTTTTTCACCTTCAGTTCAGGGTATATCTCTTTTCATCCTTTTATTTTCAGTCTATACGTGTCATTAGGTTTCATGTGAGGTCTCTTTTAGGCAGCATATACATGGGCTTTTTTTTTTTTTCTTAATCCATTTGGTCACCCTATGTCTTTTGATTGGAGGATTTAGTTCATTTAAAGTAAATATTGTTAGGTATGTACTTACTATCTTCATTCATTGTTTTATAGTTCTTCTGTTGCTCTGTCTCCTTGTGATTGATAGCTTTCTCTAATGCTATTCTTAGATTCCCCTCCTTATATATTTTTGTATTTAAGTTTTTGGTTTGTGGTTAACATGAGGTTTATATATAACATCCTAAGTATACAGCAATTTCTACTAATGTCACCTAAGTGCAAACACATTCTAAAAGACACATTTTATTTCTCCTCCTCTTATATGTTTTATTTATATAGTATAATATTTTAAATCTTTTTATTTTGTGTATCCTTTGACTGATATTTGTAGATAAAATTGATTTACTACCTTTGTTTTTTAATTTTCAAACTAGCTTTATAAGTGATTGGTCTACTAACTTTATATTTGCTTTGCCAGTGAAATTCTTTCCTGTCATAATTTTCTCATTTTTAGGCAAGGAATTTTCTGCTTAAAGCAGCCCCTTTAAAATGTCTCATAAGGCCAATGTAGTGTTGATGAACTCCTTTAACTTTTATCTGGGAAACTCTGTCTCTTCTTTCATTTAAGTGATTATTTTGCTAGGTAGGTACAGTGTTCTTCGTTGTAATTTTTTTTTTTTTTTCCTTTCAACATTTCTGTGCAGGCCAGAAAGGAGTGGTGTCTTTTCAAAGTTTCTGCTGAATAAATAGCTGATAGCTTTGTGGGGTTTCTCTTATACATAACTGATTTTTTTCTTGCTGTTTTTAGGATTCTCTAATTTTTATGATTCTCATTATTATGTGTCTTTTATGGGCCTATTTGGGTTCATCTGGTTTGGTGTTCTCTGTGCTTCCCGAATCTGGATGTCTATTTCTTACCACACTAGGAAAGTTTTCAGCTATAATCTCTTCGAAAAAATCTTCTGCACCTTTTCTCTTTTTTCCCTTCCGGGACCCTTACAACGCAAAGGTTAATATACTTGATGTTGTCCCAGAGGTCTTTGAACCTATCCCCAATTTTTTATTCTTTTTTTTTTTTTTTTTTTTTGGTAATGAAAGGAACCCCACTCCTCCAGATTGCTGATCCATTCTTGTGCATCCTCTAAAGTGTTTTCATTTACTTCACATCTAATTGATTCCTTATTTTTTTTTTATTTCTTATTGATGTTATGAGTTCATCCAACCTTCTCTCAAGCCCAGCGAGCATGTTTAAGTACATTACTTCAAACACTTCATCAAGTAGGTCGCTTATTTCCATATTTAGGTCTTCTGAAATTTTGTGCTTCCATTTGAAGCATATTCTTCTGTCCTCTTATTTTGTTTGTCCTTCGGCTTATTTCTTTGAGTTAGGCAAAATAGCTGCTTTTCCCAGTCATGAAGGAGTGGTCTTATGTAGGAATCTCCCCTGTGTAGAAATATGTGCCTAGCAGCTTAGGCCTTGCTGATTGGAGCTGTAGTGGAGGTACCTTGTGAGGATGACTGGGGCTGAAGCTGAAGCAGGCGTGGGTTGTGGTATCTCAAGGTGTTTTGTGCCTGGCCTGCCCTGGTAAGACAGTGGGAGCTGGTGTGGGCTAGGGACCTGTGGCTCAGTGAGGTGGCAATCCAGCTATACAAACAGTGTGCACTCTCATGGGGGAGAGGGAATATAAATGAAAGTACTCGCTACCATCTCCATCCTGGAGAGTGTGTCAGCAGTTTGGTGGATGCTCTAGGTTTAACAAATTGATTTTGTTCCTATTTAATCTAATTTCCTTTTAAGCTGCTGTGTTTTTGTTTTGTTTTGTGTTTGGTCTGCACCTGAACTCCTCAGTGAGATTATTCCCTAGTTTCCATCTTTCCTGCCACTCTCTATGTGGTTCCTACCCAAATGTAGTGTAAAAACTGATCAACCCTCAGCCTTTCAGGAAGAATTTCTCTCTATATAGACATAGATTCAGTGTGTCCAAGAGAGGATGTGGGTTCAGGGTTTTCCTGTCTTGCTAATGAGCTCTAAGCTAATGATATTTTAGTTCTGTTCCTAGAAAACACTGTGATCCTTTTTCTCTGTATTAGGTAGTCAGCTACTGGCAATTTTTTGAGTCTCCTTTGTCATTCTTCTCCTTTTTCTTCTTGTGATACTTTAAAATAACAAAGAGAAGAAAAATCTTTATCAGGAAGGTTGTATATATTGCTAAATTATTATTGATCATGTGAAAACAGGGTTATAATTGAAAGGTATTATGTTGCAATGTAGTATGTTAATAAATTAGATATTGTCAAGCAAAAATCATCAGAATTTATTCAAAGAAGGGAGAAAAGAAGGCAGTCTAAACTCAGCTGATGGGAGGGGTTTTAAAGTCAGAGGTGTGCTGGTAGAGAAGTTTTAGAGACATTAGGGAGGAATTATCAATGGATAATGTTAAGCACATTGAGTGAGTTCCGAATTGGAAAATACATTTCTTTGTGATTAGGCCATCTGAATTTGTTAATTGGTACCCAAGAAAGTTAGACTCCCATACATCTAACAGGGATTGGAAAATAAGGGAGCTTATCTTTGATGATGACTATGTTAAAAGCAATGGCTTTCATGTCCTTTTGATACACATTCATTGCTGTAAAACTGGCAGCAGGCTTATAAAAAGATGTACTTAGATTTCAAATGACCAGAGAAAGTATTTAGAACTTTTTCTAAAGAAAACACCTTAAAAACAAAGGATTTGGGGATCCAGTTTCAGGAAGCAGCCTGTATAAAGTTTAGTTAAACCGAAGGAAACATTAAGGCTATTTTGGTCAACAAGATAAAACTGAATTAGATTAATTATGAAAAAAGTTTATGAATAATTATTTAAGAATAATCACTGCCCTAGGATCCTATCCTAAAGCTGCTGGTTTTAATGATAAAACTAAACATAAATAAACAGTACTTCATGAAATAGGACCTGTTTCAGCATGACAAATGCACTTTGAAAAATGGAAAAAAATTTTTGAATTTTTTAATTTATGGAGAATATTTGCTTTTAAATCCCAAATCAAAGGAATTATTAAATAATATTTCTACTTTTCAATTTATATTTTGTCAATTTGAAATAAAGTTTTAATATTCATGGTTATATTATGCTTTATGCAGTAATACTCAACACAAAACAATTATTTAGTAACTCTAAAAAACAAAGAATGATTTCTTGCTCATCTTACATGTCCATTAAGTGTTTTCTTTCATCCTCACCCCTGGTTTCAGGTTAATGGATCTACTTGCGGCACTGCAGGAGAGAATAGTAGAGACTAGAAAATTGTTCACTGAGTCTGTAAACATCTGCCTTAATAGTACTTTCACTCATGCTTCATTGACTGAAGTCATCCATGATATTTAACTTCAAAGAGTGAGTATACCTGGAGAGCAGAGAGAGTAAAGTATTTGGTATAAACCATTTGTGATGATCACAGTCCACTCACTCATCACTAAATATTTTCACCATGCTATATAACAAACAAATGGAAAGACAGAACACGTATTCACTTTTAAGTTGTGTGTGATGATGAGATTTTGATTTGGTTAAATGTAAGGAGACATAATATATAAATTTTCCTCAAGATAACATTAATATCCCTATCCTGTTCCCCCTATTCAAAATGAACTCACAATTTGAATTTCTAAGTGACAAAGACAACCACCTTTGGCTGAACTATGCTGGGTATTTAACATAAATATACCTACTTTTGCTTATAATTCTTTGTCCATCTGAGTGGCTACTTGGGAAGCAGCCTACAGAGAAGACAAAGTTTATGCACAATGCTATTTCCATGAAGTTTCTCTCAAAGTATGTTTAGGTTTTTATAATATTTAGTTTCACCAAAAATATCCCCTGGCAATTAAGTTTTCCAGACAACTGGGTGAGTAAGCTAACCAGACAAGAGGCAAAACAGAGTAGACTCCCATTTCTCACTGTTCTTCTAAGTAACAATCTACTGGCTGTGAGTTGGCATGAGCTAAGGGCTCTTCTCTGGTGAAAGTTTCTGTCTCGGTGTTCAAGGGATCTAATATTTCCATAAAAACTATATGACCTCCTTATATATAATGGTAAATTAAGTAGTTTGAATCCAACTTCCTACTAAAAATTATGAGAAAAACTATATTTTTCATATGCTTGAAGGAAAATGAAATCTACCAACTCATTGAATAATTTGGGACTAAGATCTAGGAGAGAATAGAAGTCTGAAGAAGGAAGCCCGTTTTTTTATTCTACTCTTACAATTGATGGTTTTGAAAGTACCCCTTAGTACAGACTGCGAAACTGAAAAGAATTTCCATCTAGCTCATGGTGATATCAGAGCAAAAAGGCTCTATAAATTCTCCACTCTAGGAGAAAATGTAAATTAAAAGACTCCTAAATAAAGGCTCCACCCTTGGAGTAAAGGTAAAGAAGGAAATTTGGAAAATCCCCATACATTTTGGGTTTGGAACCCTAGAAGGATTGTAATATAAGAGAAAAACAGAAAAAAGATACAGACAAGCCCTTACAGGAAAAGAAGTCTAATTCCAAATCAAGTTAATGTTTGATTGGATTAAGGTAACTAAAATAGCAAGTTTCCAAGGCTAATGCAATGTAAAACTCAAGTACTTGTTTTGGGAAGAAACTAACATGATCCAGAGAATCAAGTTCTTTATTTTTCATTTGCAGTTTTAGTTGTTGAAACAAAAATTTGATAATTTTTAACAGATAAACAGAAAAGAATATACAAAGAGAACCATCAACTAACGAAGAGATGCACAGGAAATCTAAATATAATACAAACTGACTATTAGAAACTAGGTCTGTTAGAAATAGTTATAGATAGGATGTATTGTATATATAAATATCCGATTGCATATTCTAGATATGCTTTGGATTTATAAGAAGTTAATTTAGAGGGGCCCAAGATCCTGGTATAGGAACATCCTGAATCTATCTCCACTCAAAGACACAGAAAATCTATACCTATTATTCATTTCCCTCTAAAAAAAGATCTGAAAAATAGAAAAACTGCTTTTCACAACAAAGAATAAAAGGTAAAACAGGCAGAGACCTGGTCTTGCAAACTTCATCCCCTATACAGTGATGCACAATAGGGGAAGGGGCTCACCAAACAGGCATTTCTGCTGAAGAAATGAGAGGCTGGTGCCATACATCACACACCCCAGCACCTGGCATGTGCACTGGATAAAAAAAGACCCCACAAGTTTGGCTTCAGAAATTATTGGGGCTAATGTTCAAGGGTTTCAAAATGCTGTACAAAAATTAGATTCCCTTCTTGGAGGGATTATGTGCAGTGTCAATTGCTCCAAAACCTATCAAGAAACCCTAGCATTTTAAAAAAATGTAATTAACATACAGTGTTATATTAAGCTCAGGTACAGAATACAAGGTTTCAAAAATTTTGTGCACTTCTTAGTACTCATCAAGATATGTCTACCCTTAGTCCCCTTTACTTCATACATTCCCCCCACCACCAGTTTCGTTCTCTGTATTTAAGACTGTTTTCTCTGTTGGTTTTTTTTTTTTTTTTGAATTCCACGTTTGAGTGTAATCATAGGATATCATCTCTCCCACTGAGTCATTTAATTCACTTAGCATTATACCCTCTAGGTTCATCCATGTTGTTGCATTTGGCAGGATTTCATTCTTTTTGATGGCCAAGTAATATTCCATTGTGTATATATACTACATCTTTATCCATTCATCTGTGGGTAGACAGTTGAGTTGCTTCCATATCTTGGCTATTGTAAATAATACTGCAATAAACATAGGGTGCATCTTTTTTTTTTTTTTTTTTTTTTAAGTAGGCTCCATACCCAACACAGAACCCAACAAGGGGCTTGAATTTACAACCGTGAGAACAAGACCTGAACTGAGATTGAGAGTCAGAAGGTGACTGTCTTTTTCACATCAAATATTCTTTCCTCCTTGTTGAAAATGAATTGACCACAGAGAGTGGGTTTATTTCTGGACTCTGTATTCTGTTTCATTGATCTGTGGGTCTTTTTGCCAGGACGTTACCACTTTGATTTCTACAACTTTGTAGTATCCCTGAAATCTGGGATTGTGTTACCTCGATGTTACCTTTGTAACATCGTTACATGTACCTGTGTTACCTTTGTTGTTCTTTTTAAGATTGCTTTGGCTATTTGCAGACTTTTATAGTTCCATACAAACTTTGGGATTTTTGTTTTAGTCCTGTGAAAAATGTTGGCATTTTGATAGAAATTGCATTGGGTTTATAGATTTCATTGAGTAGTAAGGACATTTTAATGGTATTGCTTCTTCTAATCCTTGAGTCTGGTTTATCTTTTCATTGGTTTGTGTTATCTTCCATTTATTTTATCAATATTACATAGCTTTTGGAGTACAGATTTTTGCCTGCCTCCTTTGTTTATTCCTAGGCCTTTTTTTTTTTTTTGATGCAATAATAAATGGGATTGTTGTCTTAATCTCTCTCTTGGCTACTTAATTATTAATAAACAGAAACTGGTTATATTTCTATATACTATTTTGTGTCTGTGACATTACTGCATTCATTAATTAGTTCTAATTGTGCTTTGGTAGAATCTTTAGTGTTTTCCTTATATAGTATCTTATTATCTGCAAATAGTGAGTTTTACATCTTTATCTAATTTGGATGAGTTTTATATCTTACCCAGCTGCTGTGCCAAGGAGTTCCAATACCATGTTGATTAAAGTCATGAAAGTAGACCTCCTTATTCTATTTCTGATCTTAGGGGAGAAGCTCTCAGTTTTTCACCATTGAGTATATGTTGGCTATGGGTGTTTCATATATGGACATCATTATTTTGACATATATTCCCTTTTAACCTACTTCTATTGAAGGTTTTTATCATGAATGGGTGTTTTACTTTGTCAAATGATATTTCTACCTCTTTTGAGATGATCTTACAATTTTTAACCTTCCTCTGGTTAATTTAATGTTCCAAGCTGATTGGTGTGCAAATATTCAGCCAACCTTGCAACCATGGATTAAATCCCATTTGATTGTAGTGTATTATTTTTTTAAATCACTTTCTTTAAAGATTTTATTTATTTATTTGACAGACAGAGGTCACAAGTAGGAAGAGAGGCAGGCAGAGAGAGAATGGGGGAAGCAGGCTCCCTGCCAAGCAGAGAGCCGGATGTGGGGCTCGATTCCAGGACCCTGAGACCATGACCTGAGCCAAAGGCAGAGGCTTTAACACACTGAGCCACCCAGGAGCCCCTGTAGTATATTATTTTTTAATGAACTGTTGAATTCAGTTTGCTAGCATTTTGTTGAGGATTTTTGCATCAAAGTCATCAAAGATACTGGCTCGAGTTTTTCCATATTCTTGTATCAGGATAATATAGGCCTCATAAAATGAATTTGGAAGTTTTTTTCTTCTGTTTTTTGAAATAATTTGAGAAGAATAGTATTAACTACTCTTTAAATGATTGGTAGACAAGAAACCACCAAAATCCTATAGAAGAACATAGGCAGCAACCTCTTTGACCTCAACCATAGAACTTCTTACCAGACACATCTCTGGGAGCAAGGGAAATAAAAGCAAAAAAGAACTATTGGGACTTCAAAATAAAAAGTTTCTGCAAAAAAAAAGTTTCAACAAAGCTTTATAACGTAACTTATAGAATGGGAAAAGACATATCTGATAAAGGTTAGTAGCGAAAATCTATAAAGAATTTCTAAAACTCATTGCCCCCCAAATAGATAATCTAGTTAAGAAATGGACAGAAGACATAAATAGGTGCTTTTTCCAAAGAAGACATACAGATGTCTACCAGACACATGAAAAGATGCTCAACGTCACTCACTATCAGGGAAATACAAATCAAAACTACTATGAGATACCACCTCACACCTGTCAGAATGTCTAAAATTAACAACACAGGGAAAAAGAGAAGTTGGCAAGGATGTGGAGAAAGGGGAACCCTCATGCACTGTTGGTGGGAAGGCAAACTGGTGTAGCCACTCTGGAAAGCAGTAGGGAGGTTCCTCAAAAAGTTAAAAGTAGAGCTACCTTATGATCCAGCAATTGTACTACTAGGTATTTACCCAAAGAGTACAAAAATACTGATTTGAAGGGGAACACACACACCTCGATGTCTATACGACATTATCATCAGTAGCCAAATGGGAAGATCCCAAATGCCCATTGCCTGAAGAATGGATTAAGAAGATATGGGTGGTTCAGTGGGTTAAAGCCTCTGCCTTCGGCTTAGGTCATGATCCCAGGCTCCTGGGACCGAGCCCCGCATCGGCTCTCTGCTCGTCAGGGAGCCTGCTTCCTCCTCTCTCTCGGCCTGCCTCTCTGCCTACTTATGATCTCTGTCAAATAAATAAATAAAATCTTAAAAAAAATAAGAAGATATAGGGTGTGTGTGTCTGAATTTAAGAAACAAAACAGAAGAGTATAGTAGAAAGGAAAAAAAAGGAGGCATACCACAGGAAACTCTTAACTAGAGAGAAGAAACAGAGTTGCTGGAGGGGAGGTGCCTGGATTATGGGCTAAATGGGTAACGAGTGTTAAAGAGGGCACTTTAACACATGTTGTGATAAATCACTAAATTCTACTCCTGAAACCAATACTACTTAGCTAAAATTTAAATAAAATGATTGGTAAATGTTACTGTGAAGATATCTGTTCTTGTACTTTTTGTTTAGAATTTTTTGATACCATCAATGAAATTGAATAATCTGTTTTATTGTTTCCTAATTCATTTTTGGAAGATTATATGTTACTAGGAATTTACTCATTTCTTCTAAATTATCCAGTTTATTGGCATATGATTTTTCATATTCCTTTACAATCCTTTATATTTCTGTGGTGTTACTTTTCCCATTTCATTTCTGATTTTGAGTCCTCCCTCTTCCTTTTTTGATGATCTTGCTTAAGGGTTTATCTTTTCAAAGTACCAGCTCCTGCGTTCATTGCTGTCTTCTATTAACTCTCTATTTCATTTATTTCTGTTCTAATCTTTATTATTTCCTTCCTGCTACCAGCTTGAGGCAACCCTGTATTGCTATAAACCTTCCTCTTCGAATTCCTTATCCTATATCCCAAAGATTTTGTACTAGTGTATTTTTACTTGTCTCCAGTATTTTTTTTTAATTTCTTCCTTAATTTTTGGTTGACCCATTCATGTTCAGTAACATGTTACTAGATTTTTTTCTTGTGGTTGGTTTCTACTTGTATACATTACTGGTTGGAAAAGTTGCATGATATTTCATGCTAAAATTTTTGAGGCTTGTTTTGTGGCCTAACATGTGATCTATTCTGTTGAATGTACATATATACATGCAAAGTATGTATATTCTGCTGCTTTAGCATGTGATGCATAAATATCTCTGTTAGATTCATCTGGTCCAATGTGTCATTCAAAGACACTGCTCCCTTGTTGATTCTCTGTCTGGATGATCTAATCATTGATGTAATTTTTTAAGGTTTTAAAGTGCCCATTATCATTATATTCCTTTCAACTACTCCCTTTATGTTTATTAATATTGGCTTTATATGTTTAGCTGATCTTATATGTGCTGGATCCCAAGAACAGAGAGGAACAGCATGTGGTATTAGCAAGTTATATATAATGTTTGCATGGGTTCCTGCAGGTGTCCATCTATCTAGGATGGGGGTTGGGAGAGAAATAATCCCTGCCAGCTCTTTTAATCTTAGGGAAGTCACCTAAAGATTCTTGGCCCTCCAGCGTGCCTTCTGAGATTAGTAAGTAAATCTCCTTCATATATACCCCAGGTAATTTTCAAAGTGCTGCTTCTATGTTGTGTCCTAGTGCATTTTTATTAATGATTAAGTGTGGGAACCAGTTTTCTATAATCCTTAGGCTCTTCTCCTAGCCCTCCCTGCTGATTGCTTAAATAATCAGAGCTAAGCCTTACTGGCTTTCAAAGCCAAATGTTATGAGGACTTGCCTTCCTGGTGAGGGGTGCCTGGTATGGGCCCTGCTTCTCTCCCTTCTCTGTGCTTGTGGTGCCTCTCCCATCTGTTGTTAGTTTTGCTAGAAGTTTGGTTCCTACTGCATCTTCTCCCCTCCTACCTTTTTTCAATGTATCCGTCTCTCTACAATTAACTGGAAAAGTCTATGCTGCTACTCCTCAAGTCAGGTGTGTGCATGGGACCAAGTGAGATTAGTATCCTGGGACCACTCCCAGGGCACTCTACAAATAACAGACTGCAACACAGTCCAGTCCTTCAGCCTATAGGATAGGTCAAGGAGGCACTCACATAGAACATAAGCAGAGAGACACTATCTTTGTAATCCTCTTAGTATTTATACAGCTTTAGGAGGTGGACTTCCCAGAAAAGAACTTGTTCATACACCCTGACTCCTGATTTTCGCAACTATGACTCAGGGGATACCTCCAGCTCTCCTGATTTGGAGACCAGCAGAAATTACAACCCCAAGGGACTATATATAATTTCATAGTTTAAAAAATTTGCTGCTCGAGTGCCTGGCTTCTAATCAGCCTGATACTGGTTGCTAAATGAGACTCTTCTCCTTGGGCCATAGGCTGTGGCACAGCCTTAGCAATAGGGACATACATCAAGAAAAAAATCAGATGGTTTAGGCAATCAAAAAGGTTCAAGAGACAACCACATGCTAGGACTAAGGTTGAACAATATGGATCATCCCCTCTGAATGGCCACTCCTTAGGGACTGAGAAGTAGTTGTTTAACCTAATCCATAGAATTGAACACATGGAGTCAAGAAATATGAGGAAACAGAAAAAGAGAAAATAAAATCTCAAAAATAAGTAAAGAATTCAAAGAAATGGTCATAATGATGTTTACTAAACTCAGTAGAAGAATGGATGAACACAGTGAGACCTTCAACAATAAAAATCAAGTGACAAATGAAAATCACAGAGGCGAAGATATGGTAACTGAAATGAAAAATACATTAGATGGACTCAAAAAGATTACATACACTACAATAAGCAGAAAAATGAATCAGGAAGCTGAATTAGGCAATAGAACTCATCCAGACAGAATAGTAGAAGAATTTTTAAAATATTAAGGGACATCTGTGACAACATCAAATAATACATCTGCAGTTTAAAGATCCTAGTAGATTAGAAAGAGGGACAGAAAACTTTTAGAAACAATAATGCTTGAAAATTTCTTGAGCCTAGGGAAGGAAACGACTATCCAGATAAAAGCAGCTCAGGGTGTTCCAAATAATATGAACCAAAAAGGATTTATACCAAGATAAATTATAATTAAAATGACAAAAGTTAAAGAGCGCTTCATAAAAGCAGCTAGAGAAAAACAAATTGTAATGTTTAAGGGAACCCCCATAAGACCATTAACTGATTTTAATGCAAGAGAGAAAGGGAGGACATATTCAAATTAAGTAAAGAAAAACTTCCAACCAAGAATACGGTAGTTGATAATGTTATTCAGATTTGAAGGAGAAATAATTTTCAAGACAATCAAAAGATAAATTCATCACTACTCAGCAATCTTAGGAGAAATATTAAAGGGACTTCAATAGCACTGATTTATAATAACAAAGTAAAATTCATGGGATAAAGTCATTAAAAAGACAAAATTAGTAAAATCAAAACTACAATAATATAAAGGACACATATATACATATTTTTGAATGTGTTAAAATTTTACTATCAACATTAAAAAGACTGTCATATCCATAGTATGAAATGTGTGAACTTCACAGTAATCACCAAGCAAAATCTTATGGTAACACACAAAAGAAGAGAGAAATAGAAAAAGAAAACAACAGAGAAGAATGACAAAAACAGTTAGCAAACTATTAAAGTAGCAATAAGTACATACCGTCAATAATTACCTTATATGTAAATGCACTAAATTGTCCCATCAAAAGACAGGGTGGAAGAGAGCTAAACAGATGGCAGGGTAGGATCCTGAACTCATCTGGTCCAGTAGACACACTGAAATAACAGTTACATTCGATGCAGTTAATACTCAGAATGATCTGAGGCAAACTAGGCTTTCCACAGCTAATTGCAGAAGAGACAGAGATAAACTTGGGAACCAAACTCGAGGCAGCCACAAGTACACAAACTGGAAGGGTATCACTAGCACGGAGAAGTAAGAGGACCAGACTCCACACCAGGCACCCCTGGCACTGAGGACCCATACGGGACAGATGAGTCCCTGTAACATTTGGGCTTTGGAAAACCAGTGGGGCTTAATTTGAAAAGTGCAGGAGGATCATGGAAAATGGAGTCCCTACTCTCAAAGAGCCAACATACTAAAATAACAATTCAGACTGCTGCTGCTTGTGCTGTCTTGGCAGTGTGTCTAAAATATATGTGAAGGAATCTTAGAACATGTTCTAAAGCAGCAGGGATCTTTAGGAGATTTCTCCAGGAACAAAAGAGCTGGGTAGGGGAAGAGAAATTGAGAACATCAGCAGCGAAGCTGGGTGCATACAGGAACAGGTGCTAACACTCTCCATCTACCTCGCTAACACTTTGCAACCCATCAAACCTACTATCTTGGCCGGCATTCCTCCAAAACAGCTCCTGCCACACCACATACTGCAGGCAGCCAAGGTCAGGAACAGTACCATTTCTGAGTGACTCAGTGTTGGGGAGAAGGAGAGAGAGCCCCATACATCACCCACACCTGCGGTTGCAGCAACCGTGTATCTTAAATAGCTGCACAGGAAGCAAACCCTACATTCCAACAAGCCCATGACGGCATGAGAAATGGCTCTCAAAAATATAGGAACCAAACCCACAGTAGGCAAAGTGGGTCATTGCAGACCCTTAAACTCTGAGAATCAGAAATTACCAGATGGTAGGGTTATGGGTAAATGGGTGAAACAGAGAGACGTGATCAACAAGCACAAACTTCCACTTTTACATAGTAATACTGTGAAAACTTTCTTGATGACAGAGGGTGACCATCTTTATCATTGTGAGCACTGAGTAATGTATAGTATTGTTACATCAGTATGTTGCATGCCTGGAACTAATGTAATATTGTATGCTGATTATACTTCCACAAAACACAAGACATTTAGTGGCTACATGAATAAAAACAGACACATCAATATGCCATACACAAGAGACTCACCTTGGAACTAAACACACACACACAGACACACACACACAGACACACACACACACACACAATGAAAGTGAATGACTAGAAGAAAATATTTCATACCTAGCAAAAGGAAAAGAAGACTCATGTAGTTATAGTCATATCAGACAATATAGATTTAAAAACAAAGACTACAATAAAAGACCAAAAGGCATAAATCTAGCAACAAGATGTAACATTTATAAATATATTCACTCAATGTAATAGCCACCAAAATCTATTAAGACATACTAACAGTCCTAAAGTTTAAAATTGACAACAACACAACAATAGTAAGAACTTTAGTACTACACTTACATCAATGGATAAATCAGAAAATAAGAACTTCAGCCTTAAATAACACAATAGACCATGGAATTAATAGATATACAAAGAATATTCCATTCAAAGGAGCAGCATATACATTTTTCCCAAGTGCATATGATACATAGATTACATATTAGACTGCCATATAAAGTCTTATTTCACAAAGATTGAAACTAGAATGGATTATAAGAGAAAACTGGAAAAACTACAAATATGTGGATATTAAACAACAGGGTACTGTATAACTAATGAGTCATAGAAAAAGAAGAATATACCTAGAGACAAATGAAAACAGAAATATGACATATCAATCAAGTGGTAACTTTATAGCAATACAGACCTACCTCAAGAAATAAACAACAGAAATCTCCAGTGAACAACTTAACTTTATACCAAAAGGAACTTGAAAAAAAAAAAAAGGCAAATGAAACCAAAACTTAGTGGAAGGGGAAATAATAAAGATAACAGCAGAAACAAGTGAAATAGAGAATAATGACAATAGAAAAAGAAAAAGGAAACTAAGAGCTCTTTGAAAAGAAAAGTAGAGATTTTTTAGATGGAATTACTAAGAAAAGGCGAAAATAAAGTCACGAATAATAGAGAAGTTACAACTAACACCACAGAGATACAATTATAAAAGACTACTACAAACAATTACATGCTAATAAATTAGGCAATATAAAATAAATGGATAAATTCCTAGAAACATGCAATCTTCGAAGACCAAATTATAAAGAAATAGAAAATTTGGAAAGACTGATTATTTGCAAAGGGATTGAACCATTATTCAAAAACCCTCAACAATGCAATCTAGGACCAAATGGCTTCAGTGCTGAATTCTACCAAACATCCAAAGAAGATTTAATACATATACTTTTCAAAGTCTTTCCAACTCATTTTATGAAGCCAGCTGATACCAAAGCCAGAAAATGACACTATAAAAAAAAATCAAGAAAGTTACAGACCACTATATACAAAAATCTCAAAATTTTTTTTACAAAACCAAATAGAGTAAATTAAAAGGATCATATACCAAAGTCAAATGAAAAGTTTTTAAAAACCCTCCAAAAATAGTAAAAATAAATATTTCTCTAAAAATTAGTCAAGGGATTCATAAAATAAAAGAATATAAAATATGAACCCATATACCTAAAACATAAGAAGGAGATGAGTAAAGAATAGGTTTAAATTTAAGTTACCATCAACTTAATATAGACTACTATATGCAGAACATGTTACATACAAACCTAATGGTAACCACATATCAAAACCATTAATAGATATGCAAAGAATAAAGAGAAAGGGGTCCAAATATATTATTAAAAAGGCAAACATGAGAGCAAGAGAAGAAAGGATCAGAGAAAATCTGTAGAACCAACCACAAAACAAGTGACACAATGGCAATAAATACATATCTATCAATGATTAGGTTGAATGTAATGGACTACATGCTCCAAACTAAAGATACAGAGTGATACAGTGGAAAAAACAAACCAACTCCAAACCTATCTATAGGGCTACCTACAAGAGACTCATTTCAGGTGGAAAGAAACCTGCAGATTTAAAGTGAGGGGATGGAGAAACAAAAGAAAAGTTTTCTTGCCAAAAGAAAGCTGGAGTCGCAAAACTTAGTAAGGGACTTTAACACCCCATTTACATCAATGGATGCATGTTCCAAACAGAAAATCAACAAGAAAACAGTGGCTTACAATGACACATTGAACCTTTGGGATCTAACAAATACTGAAACACTCTGCGCTAAAACCACAGAATACACTTTCTTTTCAAATGCACATGGAACATTCTCCAGTTAATGCATGTTAAGCCATAAAACAAATATCAAAAACTCAAATAGACTGATGTCATATCATTCTATCATGCATCTTTTCCAACCATAAAGCTATTAAACTAGAAACCAAGCACATGGAAGGAACATACGTGTATGGAGGTTAAATAACAGCTACTAAACAGTGAATGGGTCAGTGAGGAAAACAACAATTTAAAAATTCATAGAAACAAATGAAAACACAATGGTCCAAAACCTTTGAGATATACCAAAAATGGTCCTAAGAGGGAAATCAATAGCAATAAAGGCCTACCTCAAAAGCAAGAAAAATGTTGAATAAACCTAACGTTACACCTAAAGGAGCTAGAAAAAGAACAACAAAGTCTATAGCAAGCAGAAGAAGGAAAAAAAAATATGAAGCTTAAAGTAGAAATAAATGACATAGAAACTGTATCAATTATATCTCCTATATGGTTGATATAGAAACTATATCAACTATAAAAAAATCAAATCAATGAAACCAGGAGCTGGGTCTCCAAAAACACTTACTAAATTTGATAAACCCTTAGCCAGAGTTATCAAAAAGAAAAGAGAAAGGCCCAAATAAAATCACAAATGAGAGAAGAGAAATAGCAACCACCACCACCAAAAGACAAAAATTTGTAAGAGAATATTATGAAAAAATATATGCCAACAAATTGGACAACCTGAAAGAAATAGATAAATTCTTAGAAACATATAAACTACCATAACTGGAACAGGAAGAGAGAAACCTGAGCAGACCCATATAACCAGCAAAGAAATTGATTCAGTAGTCAAAAGACTCCCAACTAACAGAAGTCCAGAGCCAGATGGCTTCACAGGGAAATTCTACTGAGCATTTAAAGAAGAGTTAATACCCATTCTCAAACTATTCCAAAAAATAGAAATAGAAGGAAAACTTCCATCTTCTTTCTACGTGGCCAGTGTTACCTTGATACCAAAACCAGGCAAAGAAGCCATTAAACAAAGACAATGTCCTTGAGAACACAGATGCAAAAATTCTCAGTAAAATACTAGCAAATGGAACCCACCAATACATTAAAAAAAATCAATCACTACAGTCAAGTAGGAATTATTCCTGCGCTGCAAGAGTGGTTCGGTATTCACAAATCAATCAATGTGATATACCACATCGATAAAAGAAAGGATAAGAGCCATATGATCTTTTCAATATATGCAGAAAAAGCATTTCACAAAGTATATCCATTCATGATTTAAAAAACCCTCAACAAAGTAGGGATAGATAAAAGGTCATATATGAAAAAACCATACCTAATATCATCAATGGGGAAAAATTGACAGCTTTTCCTCTATGATCAGGAAAAAGAAAGGAATGCCCACTCTCACCACTGTAATTTAACATAGTACTGGAAGGTCTAGACTCAGAGTTCAGACAACAAAAAGAAAAGGCATCCAAATCAGCAAGGAAGAAGTCAAACTTTCACTCTCTGCAGATGACATGGTACTCTATATAGAAACACACACACACACAAAAAAAACCACCCCAAGCCTGCCAAAACTGATACATGATTTTAGCAAAGTCACAGGATTAAAAAAATCAATGTACAGAAATCTTTCACATTAATAAACAAAATGAAGTAGCAGAAAGAGAAATCAAGGAATCAATCCCATTTAAAATTATACCAAAAACTCTAAGATACCTAGGAATAAACCTAATCAAAGAGGTAAAAGATTTGTACTCTGAAAACTATAAAAACATGGATAAAAGAAATTCCAGATGACACAAAGAAATGGAAAAACACTCCATGTTTATGGGTTGGAAGAAAATTTTTTAAATGTATATATTATCCAAAGCATTCTATACATTTAATGCAATCCCTATTAAAATATCACTAGCATTTTTCACAGAGCTAATAAAAACAATCCTAAAATGTGTATGAAACCACAAAAGACTCTGAATAACTAAAGCAACTTTGGGGAAAAAAAAAGCAAACCTGGTGGCATCACAATTCTGGACCTCAAGCTATATTACAAAGCTGTAATAATCAAGACAGCACGGTACTAGCACAAAAGTAGATACAAAAAAAAAAAAAATCAATGGAACAGAATAGAAAACCTAAAAATGAATGTGGTCAATTAATCTTTAACAAAAAAGGACAAACTAAACAATGGGAAAAAGACAGTCTCTTCAACAAATTTTGTGAGAAAACTGGACAGCAACATGCAAAAGAATGAAACCTCATCACTTTCTTACAGCATACAGAAAAATTCAAAATGAATGAAAGACAAAAATATGAAAGAGGAAACCATCAAAATCCTAAAGAACAAAGGCAGCAACATATTTGACATCAGCCGTATTAACTTGTAGATATGTCTACTGAGGCAAGAGAAACAAAAGAAGAAATAAACTATTGGGATTTCATCAATATAAAAAGCTTTTTCACAGTGAAGGAAATCATTAACAAAACTAAATGGCAATTTACAGAAAGGGAAAAGAAATTTGCATATGATATATCTTAAAATATAAGAAGGACTTATAAAACTCAATGCCCAAAACCAAATAATATAGTTAAGAAAGGAGCAAAAGACATGAATAGATAGTTTTCTAAAGAAGACATCCAGATGGCTTATTGACCCATGAAAAGATGCTCAGCATCATTTGAAAAAATGCTTAGTATCACTCATCATCAAGGAAACACAAATCAAAACCACAATGAGATATCACCTCAGTCAGAATGGCTAAAATTAACAACACAGGAAACAAAAGGTGTTGGTGAGGATGCCAAAAAAGGGAAACCCTCTTGTACTGTTGGTGGGAATGCGAACTGGTACAGCCATTCTGAAAAACAGTATGGAGGTTCATCAAAAAGTTAACAGCAGAACTACTCTGTGATCCAATAATCACACTACTAAGTACTTACCCAAAGAATATAAAAACATTAATTCAAAGGGATACATGCAACCCAATGTTTATAGCAGCTTTATCAAGAATAGCCACATTATGGAAAGAGCCCAAATGTACATTGACTAATGAATGGATAAAGAAGATGTGATATACATATACATACAGAATATTACTCAGCCATAAAAAAGAATGAAATCTTGCCATTTGCAATGACATGGATGGAGCTAGAGAGTATTATTCTAAGTGAAATAAATCAGTCAGAGAAATACAAATACCATATGATTTCATTCCTATGTGGAATTTGGAAGTAAAACAAAAATAGGAGGAAAAAAGAGGAAATCCAAGAAACAGACTCTTAACTAGAGAGAACAAATTGATGGTTACTGGAGGGGAGGTGGCTGGGAAGATAGTTAAAGTAGATGATGGGAATTAAGGAGGGTATTGGTTGTGATGAACCCTGGGTGTTGTATGTAAGTGAGGAATCACTAAATTCTACAATGGAAACTAATATTACACTGTATGTAAACTAACTGGAATTTAAATAAAAACTTGAGAAAAATAGTTTTGCAGATGGCCAACAGACACATGAAATTATGCTCAATATCACTAATCACAATCAGGTAAATCGAAATCAAAACCACAGTAAGACTTTGCCTCACACTTGTGAGGACAGCTACACAATGGGAAATACAAGAAATACAAGAAACTCAAGGATTAACAAGTGTTGGTGACAATGTGGAGGAAAAGGAACCCTCTTACATTGTTGGTGAGAATGCAAATTGGTGCAACCATTATGGAAAATAGTATGGAGATTTCTTAAAAAAATTTTTTTTTAAATACAATTACCATATAATCCAGTAATTCCACCACTGGGTATTTACCCAAAGAAAATGAAAACATCAATTCTAAAAGATATATGCACTCCTATGTTTGCTGCAGAATTATTTACAATAGCCAAAATTATGGAAGTGATGCAAGTACCCATTCATAGATGAATGGATTAAGAAGAGCTGATATATATACACAATGGAATATTTACTCAGCCATAAAAACCTATCAGATCTTGCCATTTGCAACAACATGAATAGACTTAGAGGGTATAATACTAAGTGAAACAAATCAGACAGAGAAAGACTATATGGTTTCACTCATATGTGAAACTGAAGAAATGAAACAAAAAAGTGACAAATAACAGACTCAAATAACAGAGAACAAGCTCGTGGCTGCCAGAGAGGAGGTGGGCAAAGAAATGGGTGAAATAGGTAAAGGGTATTATGAGTACTCTTATCAAGTGATGGGTACTAAGTAATGTATAGAGTGGTTGAATCACTATATTTGGAAACCTAAAAATAATATAACACTGTACGTTAATTATATTCTAAGAAAAAAGTCTTTGGGAAAGTCACATATTTATGATAAAGCAACACTGCCATTATGGAGGAAAAATTCAGATGTCATTAGAAAACTCTAGGGAAACAAGGAATTTCAAGGAGGCTCTTTTTTATTATAAAGTCCCAAGAAACAAAATTTACTCTTTTCCATCTTCTGGGATTTAACCGTAAAAACCTTTAAAGAGAAATAAACCCTGTTGAATTAATTAAATATATTGTACAGACATTAAAATTATATTTAAACTGATAGGATAAGGAAAGGTCTATTAAGTATTATTTAGTCTGAATCTATTATATGCTGAGTGACATAATAGTTGTAACAAATGTATTATGAGATTTGATAATAATTATACTATTAATTTTTACTTTTTAAATTCTATAACCCAGAGAAAGATAAGTTATGTAATTGGACCAAATTCTTTCAAATCATGAATGAGCCAGATCTTGGACCCAGCCTGTTGGTTTCTAAAAGCTGTGCTCATACTTATTGCTACAGTTCTTTGAGTTTTTGATTGTTAAATGGAATGGCATAATATAAAATTACATTCATAGTGTAATCTCAACTGTGTTTATATTTCCCAAAGAATATTAAAAAAATTTTATAATTAACCACATTTATTACCAGGTGATAGAATCTAAGTGATTTTTCTATATATATGCCTCTATATTTGATGAATAGTATCACTTCTACAATTATAAAAATTGCTTTTTACTTTCACAGAATG
This sequence comes from Mustela nigripes, assembly GCF_022355385.1. Lineage (NCBI taxonomy): Eukaryota > Metazoa > Chordata > Mammalia > Carnivora > Mustelidae > Mustela > Mustela nigripes. The sequence goes on from NC_081569.1 coordinate 77,376,898, forward strand.
TCTTCAAAATATATCTCACTTGCAGACACAGCCATTCACAAATTAACTCGAAATGTTACTTTTGGGTTTTAAAGGTTTGGGCCTAATTGTGAGGAACAGGGGAAATTTTTCTTAAATCGCTTCATTCTACAGATATTTTTAGGGCTCTAAAGAAAGAAAGGATCTTAAAAATCTTCCACCTTAACAAGAACTCATTTCATTGGCTGATAAATAGAGCATGAAAATGTTTTAAAATAGAATCACAGAGTATTTGGGATGGCAGATATCTTTGAGGTCATTGAACTCAAATTCTACAATGCTGTAATACAGAGACCAGTATAGCAGTAGTTTAGGAATATTGGCATCCACTTTCTGTTTGGACACTTCCATTAACAGGTTGCTTATGATTATCTCAGAATATAGTCCATTCCAAAGTTAATGAGTTATAATTACTGAGAAGTTTCTCTTTATTCTGAGTTGAAGCTTCCTTTCTATTACACTCACCTGAGTATAATTGCTTTTCCAGAATGCCAGTCTATCAAATACTAGACATCTAATACTTTTTCCTTAAGATACTTTTAGTTTTTAATTACTCAAAATATGTTCATTTGAAATAGCTTCAACATCTCATAACTTGTTTATGCATTTGCCAGTTTTCTCTTAAATATGATACCCATAACTACAAATGGTACTCCAGGTGATGTATGATTAATGCACAAAACAGTAGAACTATTTACTTCTTAATCTGAATACTACATTTCTAGTAATACAACCTAATCATACATTCGCTGTCTTTTGACAGCCATGTCACATTGTTGACTTCTCACTGAAATCATTGTTATTAAAATTTCTAGGACACCTGGGTGGCTCAGTTGGTTAAGCGGCTGCCTTCAGCTCAGTTCATGATTCCAGCGTCAAGGGATAGAGTCCCATATCTGGCTCCTTGGTAAGCGGTGAGCCTGCTTCTCCCTCTGCTTCTGCCTGCCACTCTGCCTGCTTGTGTTCTCGCTCTGTCTGACAAATAAGTTAATAAAATCTTGAAAAACAAAAAAATTCTAACTGGTATGCCCATGGAAAGTGATTAAATCAGACTTCAAGAATGCAGAAATTTAAAGAAAAGGAGTAAGAATAAACTGGGAATTTCTCAGAAGATCAGACAACCAACTATGAGTCACCCTGATAATATTTTTAAAAAGAAAGGGAGGGAAAGTAACTTCAAAGATGATAGTGGGTACATCAGTAACTTCCTTGACATCGCAGACAGGAAGGCTATGGGTAGAGTTCTGGATAAAGTAACAATGAAAGCATGCTGTACTTCTTTGATTAGTATTAGCATGATGTATCTTTATCAACCCCTTTACTTTTAACCTGAATTTCAAATTGATTTTTTAAAAAATTTTTGATAGAGAATTTTCTTATTCATTCTGAGAATTTCTGTCTTTTAATGGCTGCATTTAGATCATACATTTTACAGTGTTTATTAAGCTAGATTAATATTTATCATCTTGTAACTACTTTCTATTTGTTGCATTTCTACTTAGTTTCTTTTTTCAGTATCTTAGGTTTAGGAGCTTAATATAATTCAATCTTACCTGCTCTATTTTTCTTATTTTCTCTTGAGTTTACAACTCAAGAGAGTTCATTTTAAATGAAGTCCATTTTTAAATACACTTTATGACTTCATGTAGTACTTTGTAACAGGAGTATCCCAAATCCTCCCTTCTATTTGTTAGGACATTGCCAAAGTTCACTGCACTTACCCATACAATTACTTAATACATTCCAATTCTTACTGTAGAAAGTTATATTTTAAATAAAATTGATAAAAAAATAAAAGATTATATTTTACCTTCCTTTATTCTCTGACACATTTCCTTTCTTTATGTGATCCAAATTTCTTATCTGTTTAATTTTTCTGAAAGACTTTTTAATTTCACTGGCTACATGTTTTTCTTCTTTTATTGTTTTACTTTCAACACTTAATGATACCACTTTATTCACTTCTTGCTTCCATGATTACTGAAGAGAAGTCTGATATAATTCTTATCCTTATTCCTTAATATTTAAGATATTTTGTTTTGCCTTGGTTACCTTCAAGATTATTTCTTTGTCTCAGATTTCCTGCTGCCTGAATATGCCTACTTCGTGTGTGTGTGTATTTTATGTTTTATATTTATTATAAACTCTCTTTACATGTTAGAACTGAAAGTAGAGATCTACAAGTTCTGTTAACTCAAATTCTGATGGGAATATTAAAAATAATCAAAACATTTACTATGTGCTATTACATGCGAGGCACTGACAGATGTAGTATATACATATACATATATGTAAATAGATTGATTTCTTACAGTAACTCTATTGGTAAATATTATCCCCATTTCACAAGTAGAAAAAAATAAAGCCTAAAGACGTTTAACAACTTGGGGGTGCCTGGGTGGCTAAGGTTAAGCCTCTGCCTTTGGCTCAGGTCATGGTCTCAGGATCCTGGCATCGAGCCCCACATTGGGCTCTCTACTCAGCGGGGAGCCTGCTTCCCCCTCTCTCTGCCTACTTGTGATCTTTCTTTCTCTCTCTCTCTCTCAAATAAATCAAATATTAAAAAAAAAAAAAAAAAAAAAAAAGGTTTAACAACTTAAGTTGCCTAACTCCACAAAGCTAAATACTGGCAGAGTCTGAATTCAAATGTAGACAGTCAAATTTTAGAATTTACACTATGTATTCACTCTATTTTATTGCCTGTGTAGCTGAATGCATGAGTAGTTTCTAGCTCTGTACCATACGTAGAAGCTGTGGCTGAGTGTTATCGATAGGTCAGAACCTCTGAAGAATATTGGGCACAATTGGTGTAGCTGAGATTACATCCAAAAAAACAGATAATGGGTTAATGTGCAACTATCCTTCTGTGGAAAGAGAGCCTGATAGGTGTAAAATCAAGGACAAAGACACTGGTAGCAATTAGCTGACATTCCATAACCCAAAGCACTAAGTTTGGGCTTCAGGGTTCTTTGGAGACAAAAATTCTCCTTGTCTCTGGAAACTGGTAAAATTTAGATCCCATCAAGGTCTGTGATCTCAGATATTCTTCCACTGAGAGTCATCCTGAGCAGAGAGCAAATTCTGTTAAACCTCACTCTCTTAGTAAAGACTCACACCAAGCCTGAAAACAGAGAATAAGACACTTCTATGGTTCCAACTGCCTCCTCACTTCTCTCAGCTTTCTATATCTTAGTAATAATAATAAATAAATGACTGAAAAAATTATTTTTCACTTAAATTTGAAGTATTCAAGCTATATAATTCTCCTATTTAAATACACACCAAAACTAGGTAAGAGTAACCTTCCTTATCCAAGGAGTCACTAATGGTGAGAAACCATTAGATTATTGAGAAAATATGAACATTTATAAAAGGCAAACTGTGAGTCAAAAACATCTTTCTAAATATGATTTTTTAAAGATTTTATTTATTTGAGAGAGAGAGATCAGGAACAGAGAGGAGGGGTAGAGGAAGAAGCAGACCCCCCACTGAGCAAGAGTCCAACTTGACCGCATCCCAGGACCCAGGGATGACGACCTGAGCTGAAGGCAGTTGCTTAACCGACTGAGCCATCCATTTGCCCTCTAAATATAATCTTTGCAAGAAAAAAGATAACATTTTATAAAATGCTCTATGTACATTTTTCAGGTATTTTCTGTCCAGAATAAGTTTGAGCTCATGTGTTTAAAACCTATTTAAATGATCAAATAAACTTAATAGGACAAATTACATATTCCAGCAAGAAGACAGAGAATATTACCAAATATTGACATTTCAAGGAATTGGATATGAATTAAAGTAGAATAAAAGATGGAACAATTGACCAAGGAAAATAAAGAATCTGCCTGAAAATGAGTATTGGGACCAAGGGTGAAATGCAAAGAACCCACCTAATATATTTTTTTAAATATAGCTTAGTTAAAAGTGCTGACTCAGTCAGAGTAAGTACTAAAATCTGAATTTTTGAAATCCAACCTGTATTCTGAAACTGTGTGTCTTAGGGAGAAGGCCTTATATTAGAGGGATATTTGCCCAGGGTATCTTTTTATAACTCTGCTGAAATTTATTTTTCTGCTATTCCCTGAGATAATGACAGAACCCATGACCTACAGATCAGGGTGTGGGGAGCTGTAGTAAGTAAGGTAAGGCAAGGAATGGGATGCAAATATTGGATCTGATGGAATCCGTTGCAATTGAACAATCTGTTTAATCTGTTAACAGCAATAAATGAATAACAGATAGAATCATCTATTACAACTAAACAATTGCTCTACATACAATAGTCTGGAACCTTACCCAATGTAATACAAACATCTTTTACATACTATAAAAAACATCCTTGTAAACATTTGGCCTTCCTATGGATGTCTTCTCTTAAGGGCAGTTAGGATATCACTATTTAGTTTAGGCTTTTATGATAATTTTGGAAAAGAATACTTTGGAAGTATTATCCATGCCTGTATGTCCATCCTTGCTCAGTACAGACTCTTTAAAATCTATAAACAGATAGAAAATCATTAGAGAATGGCCTTCTTTTCCTTTTGCCTATGCAAGACTAAGATCCTTTGACAAAATCCACAGCAATTCCAAACTCTATGCATTCACAGACCCTTTGCTAACAGAGGGAGTAGGCTGATTCAGGAATTTAAAGAGAGGGCCTAATATATGAGATTCAAACAAATGTGTTAAAAAGAACTTACCGAAAGAAGTAAAAACAACAATAACAACAAAACTTTCTTAAGATTTACACTTTTAATGTGATTCAAAACGCCATGTGCAGGGACCCCTGGGTGGCTCAGTCAGTTAAGCATCTGCCTTCAGCTCAGGTCATGATGCTAGGTCCTGGGATTGAGCCTCACATCAGTCTTCCTGTTTGGCTGGGAGCCTGTTTCTCCTTCTCCCTCTGTCTGCCACTTCTCCTGCTTGTGCTCGCTCACTCTTTCTTTCTCTCTCCCTGCCAAATAATAAACTAAAAATCTTAAAACAAAAAAATAGGGCTCCTGGGTGGCTCAGTGGGTTAAGCCTCTGCCTTCGGCTCAGGTCATGATCTCAGGGTCCTGGGATAGAGCTCTGCATTGGGCTCTCTGCTCAGCGGGGAGCCTGCTTCCCCCTCTCTCTCTGCCTGTCTCTCTGCCTACTTGTGATCTCTCTCTGTCAAACAAACAAACAAAAAAACCAAAACAAAACAAAAGGGACATTTTCAACTCCATGGATGGAGTTGAAAAGAAAAATACGGTGATTTCACTCACATATGCAATTTAAAACGAAAGAGGAAAAGGCAAACCAAGAAACAGAAACAAACTCTTGGAGTGCCTAGGCGGAGTGTCTGCTTCTCCCTCTCCCTCTGCTGCTCCCCCTACTTGTTCTCTCTCTCTCTCTGTCAAATGAATAAAAAATATTGAAAAGAAAGAAAGAAAGAGACACTCTTAACTGCTTAACTGTAGAGAACACACTGATGGTTACCAGAGGGGGATTGGTGGGAGGACGGGTTAAACAGGTGATGGGCAAAACGAGTGCACTTTTTATCAACACCAGGTGTATGAAAGTGTTGAGTCACTATTCAACTAATAGTACAGTGTATTCAACTAATATTAGTGTATCTAACTAACTGCTTAAAAAAAATGCAACAATAAAGGGGGGGTGTGGATTGCATATATATATTTTTAAAAAGCTACAGGGAAAAAAGCAGAAAAGAGAAATAATCATACAGATGAAAATATGAAACAAATTCAATGAAGTTATGCCAACAGTACTTAATAGAAATAGTGAAGATTGACATGTTAAATTATTTCAGAATGTATTGAAGATAAAGAACTATGAGCATGAAAACTTTCCATGCTTACCATTATCTAAAGAGAAATTCTCAAAAAAAAGATTCTATCCTTTCAAATAAATTTCAAAATTTTTAAATAAAGTACTGTAGAAAAAATAGGAGTGATAAGTAGAATAAGATAAAATTTGTGTTAAATGTGAAAATATTACCAACTAAATTTCCAGAATTTTTCTGTTGTCAATGTGAAGATTACATGATATAGTTTGTCTAATGTACTTATTTGAACACTTGGTACATAGTAAAAAATTACCAAATAATAAATTATTTTGCTATAATTACTATCATTATAATTAAGAATGTCAACCACTATCTTAAGCTTCAGACAAGGAGAAATTATTCACAACATGTGTATTTATATATATAAAAGTATATATAAGTCTGACAAAGGACTTAGGTTCAGAATATATGAAGAACACCCACAAGGCAGTAATGAAAAACAATTTATTTAAGGTAAGCAAAAAGACTTCTACAAAGAGTTCACAAAGATGTATGAATGAATGTCCAATAAGCACATAGTAGGAAGGCACTGAACACCATTAGCTGTCAGATAAATGCAAACGGATCAATTAGAAGGACTGCCAGCAACAATTTTTAGTGAAGAAAGGAAATGGTTTATATTATTGATAGGAGGGTAAAAGACTAAATTGGCTTTAGAAATTTTTTTTTTAATTTTTACTAAATTAAACATACATTTACGTTGACCATACAATTCTATTCCTAGTTACATTTCAAAGAGAAATAAAAAATATAGGCCTCAGAGAAAGAGTTGTAAAAGCATGTTCACAGGAATTTATTCACAAAAGGAAAACCAAAATAATCCTAATATTCTATAATAAACATACTTTATGTATTTGTTCAATACTAATCAACAATAAAATGAACAAAGCAAAATGGATGAGTTTCAAATACCTACTGGGAAAAAAAAAACAAACCCTGGATACAAAAGAGTACATACTGTATGAATCCATTTATATGAAGTTCTAAAACATGTACATGGCTGTTGCTCAAAAGGGGCAGGATGATGAAAATGTTTTGATAATAAGGGTGTAATTTACACTGATGTACACATTTGTAAAATGTATCCAACTGTAAGCTTAATATTAGTTAAAATTATATAAGGCAAAATGCACAAACCAAAAAAATATGCTGGAAAAAAACTGAACTCCTTCGAGTAGATTTCCTTTTTATTGTAGTATGTTCAAAAATTCTGAAACTATTTTTTATGTAATATCTGTTGAACAATTATGTATTAAGGATTATGGAAGCCAGATTTCTCATAGTTGGAAACAAGTTACAAATATAAAAACACAGAATATTAGTATATACTCCATTGTATTTAAAATCAGAGGTGATATATTAGTATAAAATCATGGTTTTCAGTATATTCTAGTTCTGTTTGCTGGGAGAGGCTAGAGTTAATAACACACAAGTGCCACTGAATTTATTTAGCACTTGCTTTCTAAATACCACATTTTGCTAAAAATAACTAGGACTCAAAAAAAAAAAAAAACAGATTATTTCATGGCTGACGGAGGGTAAGTACAAGAGAGCCTAGAATTTTTGCATGTGAAAATTGGAAAATGTTCCTGAAATGACTTAGAAATATAAAGAGAACATAAAAGTTACCTTGAAGGGACTTCCACTGGCTAAATTTGTGGAAATTTGATCATTAAAGTAAATAATTTCACTAATGAATGATAACCCAATATCCTTGATATAAACAAATGCATGAAATATCAGTAAATGTGGGAGAAAAAAACATTTACTTACTGTAGAACACTAGGTAACAAATACTACAGTTGAGAACCATCAAAAGATGATAAAACTAGTGTATGATAGTTTAATGAATGAAAACACTATCTTTACATACTTTTAAAATATCTGCCCACATCAGAGAAACAAAATTGCAGAAGAAACTTAACAATATCCACTTTAAGAAAATTATTAAAGTTAACATCATTATTTTATTGGGACAAACTGATGTCACGTTTCCAAATAGAAATGTCATTTCTGTGGTATTCCTGCCAAAATATAAAACCTGAATTGAGTACTAAAGAAATGTCAGCTAAAACAAATTGAGGAATGGTCTCCAAAATAATTGGCCTGTACTCATCAAGATACCAAGGTCAGGACATCTGGGTAGCTCAGATGATTAAGTGGTAGACTCTTGATTTGGGCTCAGATCATGATTTCAGGGTCCTAGGATGGAGCCCCAGGTTGGGCTCCATGCTCAGTGGGGAGTCTGCTTCAGGCCTCTCCCTCTCTCTTTGCCCCTCTCCCCACTCACTCACTCTCCCTCTCTCTTTCTAAAATAAATAAATAACTCTTAAAAAAAAGGTCAAGAAAGACACAAAGTGAATGATATTCTAGATTAAAAGAGGCCAGTGGCATAACTAAAATGAATTTTGCATCTTTGATTCTTGCATTCTTTATTGCATTTTAGTTTTTTGTTGTTTTTTTTTTTTTTTTTTTTTAGCTGTAAAGGAAATCATTGAAACGAATGATGCCACTTGAATATTGGCTAGAGTTGTGCATAAACTGCTACTACTGTATCAATATCAAACTTTCTGATTTTGACAAGGGTACAATGTGAAGAGAATATCCTTGTTCTTTAGAATTACATGCTGAAATTTAGAGGTAAATAAACACAGTGTCTCCTACCTATTCTCACAAGATTTAGAGAAAAAAAATTTCCATATATACTTTGAAAGCTGACCTCCAAAAGGGGTTCTCATGATTCCTGCTTCCAGGTATTTCATTGACAGGACTTGGCGACTTGTTTGATGGACCAGAATAAGACAGAGTTATGGTATATGTCATGAAAACTGGGTCACAAGTGTCAGTGTGGTGTTAAGGTCTCTTACATCTTCTTGGAGTTCCTCCAACCCCTTCAGACTATAGCCTCAGCACACATAATGAATATAACATCTAGAAAGAGCATGAGAAGAGAATTTAATAAAAAATCTAGAGGACTAAACAACCATGATTTCAATGGAAAATTCATAGTGAAAAGTCATTTTTAACAATAAGCATGGAGTAAAAATAAAAACATAATAAAGGCAAAACATTAATAAAATACTGACAGAACAAAATACAGAAACTTAAAAAAAACGAAAATAATGAATATTTAAATGTCAAGAAGACATATAATTAATGTATTTATAAAACATAGCTTGTTCTTTGAGCAGAACCATAAAATTATAAACTACATATTAAATCAAGGGGAAAAATAGTATAAAATAAAAATATCCAATAACTAAACAATTACAAATAAACTATTACTGAAAATGATTTATTTTTAATACTCTCATGCATAAGTTCGGAGAAATCATGCCCTGCCTTAGTTCACTATTTTATAAAATAGGTAGTCAATAGGTAACTATTGAATATGTACATATAACAACACATGGGTATTTCCTTACAAACTGATTAAAGAGGAAAAAGCAACATATTCATATTGATAGAGAAACAAATATTAAAACAATGATTCTATACATCTCATACATTTAATTAGCAAAGTCACATTTTTAAAGATTAGTTGTGTTGGAGTGCTTGGGTGGCTCAGTCATTAAGCATCTGCCTTTGGCTCAGGTCATGATCCCAGGGTCCCCGGATTGAGCCCCACATCAGGCTCCCTACTCAACGGAAGCCTACTTCTCCCTCTCCAAATCCCCCTACTAGTGTTCCCTCTCTCTCTGGGTTTCTCTCTGTCAAATACATAAATAAAATCTCTTAAAAAAGATTAAAAGATGGTCAGTAAACCAAAGGAAGAAGAAATATTTCTGAAGACAACATCTATATCATGGACCTGGCTAAATATATTACATGACGTTCATCTATGGGTGCTATATATGTAACAGTTCTAAAGATGGAAGAACTCAGTGTGTTCAGGAAGATCTCCAAGATGGGTTAACCAAAAAGGAAAAAAAAAAAAGAAGTATACATTAGTTTAGTAGTTTATGTATACTTTAAAATACAGACTCCTGAAATATATTATCCATACACTGCCATCATATTACTTCCCTAATTACATTTAAAATAAGATGTCTAATATACTTTGGGTGAAACCTCTAAAGAAACAGGAAATTTGATTAGTGAAAGCCACTTCCGGACTTTTCAATACTAAAAGTTGATATAGTCTATATTGTTCACTTCTCTCCATGTTGAATTTTGACATTTTAAATATTCTTTGCTGGGGAACCTGGGTGGCTCAGTGGGTTAAATCCTCTGCCTTCAGCTCAGGTCAGGATCCTGGGGTCCTGAGATTGAGTCCCGCATCGGGCTCTCTGCTCAGCGGGGAGCCTGCTTCTTCCTCTCTCTCTCTGCCTACTTGTGATCTCTCATTGTGTGTGAAATAAATAAAAAAAACTTTTAAAAAATTAAATATTCTTTGCCTAAGAAAATGCTTTACAATGACTTTTCAGCTTAAATAGTTTAGATGTGAATTCTATAATAAGTAGCATTTTATGCCTGTCAAATATAAAGAATAAACTTCTATACAGTGGGCAAATTTTCTGCTTCCCAAGTTGTAAAAAATTTGCAATAATTATCTTCTCTTATCATAAAATGATTTAATGTATTTTCTTAAATAATTGGCATTGAGAAGACTTCATGATACATGTGTATTGCATATGAAAAATGAGTTGATTTACTTGATTTTTTTATGCAGTTTCCTTATAGGGATTTTTCTTTTCTATTTGGTTTCATTCAATCAGAGATATTTATAAACTCTTTTAATTAGCTGCCAAATTATAATCCAGTTTGAGTTATCCAATACACATGTATATTTTAAAAACTACTTTTGTGAAATACTATACTTAAACACACAGTGTCCTCCTGAACATTGACTTAATCTTAGGATATCACGGATGTAGAAGTAAAGAATTAGGCAAACTTAAATAGTCAGAGACTGTTGAATGCTTCAATTCACCTGCAGCTAATCCACCAAGTGGGACACCCTATTTGTTGAGAAATGCTGTGCCAAGGATATCACATTTAATGGCTTTGGCAAGAAGAATGATTTTCATCAGCTGTAACAAACAAGTTCCTCATCTCCAACCCTACCATCTGTCCTCCTGGTTCCCACCCAGAACTCTATATATGGGCTCAATTGAACAGGTTTCAGACTGCCTAAGGTCACTGCACAATCAACCTTAACAGATGGCATCACAGCGAACATCTAAACTGTAGCAGTGGCCAAATGCAGAGGATAATCCTCATTGCTGAGGAAGAATGCCCTCTGTGCATGCCGCCCTGATGTTCTGATTCTACTAAACATTTCATATGAAAATAAGTCTCCATAGTCTATATTAATAGCTTAAGTGGATAAGTCTTTGTACTAATTTTCCAGTGCATTTTCTATTTTACACCTTGTTTCTCTATTTTGATTGTTTTGGTACAATTAGATAAAGATAATACTCTGTGACAATATCCACTCCTAATGACCTTTAGAATATTATATATGTGTTTAAGAGGATTAGTAGGAATGCTTGTTTTGTTTTAAGACATTAGTGGGTACTGAAAAACAGTACTGTCACTATTAAAATAGTCACACACAGCTTAAGATTACTATTAGTAATTAATGATAAACACGGCATCTCTTTAACTCCAAATTTAGTCCTACTTAAGTAATACCCATATGCACATACTTATTTCAGCTGACTTATAGTCCTATTTTTTTAAAAAAGATTTTATTTATTTGAGAGAGAAAGTGTGGGGCATGGCAGTGGGGAAAGGGACAAGCAGACTCCATGCTGAGCACAAGCCCAACTAAGGTCTTGATCTCACAGCCCTAAGATCATTACTTGAGCTGAAAGCAAGAGTCAGCAGCTTAAGTGACTGAGCCACACAAACATCCCTCAGTTGACTTATATCCTTATTTGATTTCTCAACATCACTTCTAATTCAACAGCAAAAGCATTCTTGCTCTCAAAGTAGCTTTATCCCTAAGTTCCATTTATCTGTTATGCATAGTTTTATTCCATAATTTGCCTACCTATAATATTTGGAGATTAAAAAATGTTGGAATTTAAAGATCTTCCAGTCTCTCTTGCTCCACTAAATTAACACTGTTAGTCACTTATTCTGTCATGTTCCAAGAATCCTGGAAGCCAAATTTATATCCTCCAAGTGGGAAATGAAGATATTCTTTCTGAAAAAGCAGACTGGCTCAAGAGAAGTACTTACAGATACTGAAATCTCCAAATTCACATTCAAATGAGTCAGAGAAAATTTTCTGTAGTAAAAACTACCATTCATAAACCATATTACTCACATTGAAAAATAGAAGATACAGTTGAGGGAAATATTTAAAATTAGAATAAAATTTAAATAGAGGACAGGAAGATGGCAAAAGAATAGGGAGACCTTAGGATTGTCTTATCTTACGAAAACAAGCAGATAATTACCAAATCATCCTAAATACCCAAGAAATCATCCTGAAAACTACAGAACAAACTCCACAAATAAAGGGAGAGAAGAGGCCACATCAAAGAGAGTAGAATGTGTGGAGATATGGTTTAGAGAAATGGATCATGGTGCTGCAAAGGGGAGGGAGCTGAGATGACAGAAAAGGGTGAGAGAGAGGGGAATACCCAGGGGAATACTCATGAGACCATTTTTCCAAAGCCATTGGCTTGGATAAGGATGAATCTCCTGAGTTCTTCCAACCAGTAGGGCTTAAAGCCTGGAGTTTTAAGGGTTAGCAGTCTTGGCTGGTATAGAGGTAGGAAGGCATTGCACTGCTCCTGGAGAGAAGGTAGATAGCAACCTGGGGGTAGACAGCATGGAAACAGCAATCTGAAAAACACTTGGAGTACACTGGAGGAGATGATTCTCTCTTCTCAGAGTACATCCTGTGCAGCAGCATTCCCTGAGAACAAAGGAGTGGACCAGTGCCATTTTCCTTCTCCACCCTTCAGCATAAATGCAAATCTAAAGGATGAAGCTCAGTCCTGACACAGGCTGCGTGACTTGCTTATACCAAGCCACGCCCCACTGTACTCACAGAACTACACTTCTCCATCAAGCTTGCCTTGGTCCCAACATGATGGGCCCCAACCCAGAAGACCAGCACAATCCCCTGCCCACATAATGTCACACAACCAGAGTTCTGCACGGCCTCAGTTCTGGCGCAGTTGGTGTCAAGTCCCATTTCACAATGAGAACACATCTAGTTAAAAGTCACCACATTCAAGTCAGGGACCAAACACTGCCCACAACAGGGAAAGACAGCCTCTGCAGACACGTGGCCTGAAGGACAGAGCAGCCAGACCAGAATAGCAGAGCAACACACCACACACTGGAGACCTTTCCTGAAGTGTAAGGCCCTGGGAACTACATGACTTCTTCATCAAGCCATTACTTTCAGGAGCAGAAGACTTACGTTGCTTTTCTAACACAAAGAAGAAGGCAGAGACTTAGATAAAATGCCAAGATGGAGGAATTTATCCCAAATGAAAGAAGATAAGGCCATAGTCAGAGATCTAAGTGAAACAGATATAAGTAACATGACTGATGTTTAATTTAAAGCAACAGTCAATCATAAGGATACTCACTGGCCTTCAGAAAAGACAAGACATCAAGGACACCCTTACCACAGAGATAAATGAGTTTAAAAAAAAAAAAAAAGAAACACAGATGAAGAACGCAATGACTAGACTGGAAACAGGCTTGATGCAATGAACAGCAAGCTAGAAAAACTAGACAACTGAATTAATTACCAAGAAGACAAAATAATGAAAATAATGAAGCTGAACAAAGGAAAAAGAATTATGGAACACTAGAATAGACAGGAAACTCAATGACTCCATCAAATGTAATAATTCATATTATAGGACATTCATATTATATTTTATTTTATATATACTATATATATTTATATATATATTATATTTTATTTTATATATGTTATATATACATTCATATTATAGGAGCCCAGAAGAAGAACAGAGAGAAGGGGACATAAAATTTATTTCAAGAAATAAGAGCAGATAACTCTAATCTGTGAAAGGAAATGGGAGGCAAAGAAAATATCCATCAAAATGAAGAAAAGCAGGCCAACACTAAGATATATTGCAACTAAATTTGCAAAATTTAGAAAGAAAAAAATCTTGATAAAGAAAAAAATCTTAAAGCAGCAAGTCAATGTAAGTCTTTATCTTACAGGGGGAAATCCACAAAGTTTGCTGGAGATTTCTCAAAAGAAATTGGGCAAACCAGAGAGAGTGACATAATATATTCAGTGTGCCAAATGGGAAAAACCTGCAGCGAATAATACTCTATCCAGCAAGGCTGTAATTCAGAATAGAAAGACATAGAGAATTTCCCAGAAACTCAAAAACTAAAGGAACTTGTGACCAGTAAGCCAGCACTGCAAGAAATATGCAAAGGGAGATCAGAAGTGACAAAGACAAAAAAGGATTAGAGAAAATCTCTAGAAACAATGACAAAGCAAGTAAAAAAAATGGCAATAAATACCCATCTATCAATAATTACTTTGAATGTAAATGGACTAAATGCTCCAATCCAAAAACAGGGTGTCAGAATGGATAAAAAACAAAACAAAACAAAAGACCCCTCTATATGCTGCCTACAAGAGACTCATTTTGGACCTAAAGACACCAGCAGATTGAAGTGAGGGTGTGGAAAAATATTTATCACATGAATTGATGTCAAAAGAAAGCTGGAACAGCAATATTTGTATCTAGCAAATTAGATTTTAAACCGAAGACTCTAAGAAGAGATGAAGAAGGCACTATAATAAAGGGGACTATCCAACAAGAAGATCTAACAACTTTAAGTATTTATGCCCCCAACTTGGGTGGACCCAAATATATAAAACAATTAATAACAAACATAAAGGAACTAATTGATAATAATACAAAAATAGCAGGGGACTTTAACATTCTACTTATATCAATCAACAGATCATCCAAGCAAAATAAACAAGAGAACAATGGCTTTCAATGACAACTGGATCAGATGGACTTAACATATATGCATACTAAAGCGTAGAATACACATTCTTTTTAAGTGCAATGGAACATTCTCCAGAATAGATCACATGAACATGAACATATATGCATACTAAACATATATGCATACTAAAGCGCAGAATACACATTCTTTTTAAGTGCAATGGAACATTCTCCAGAATAGATCACATGAACATGTGATCTATTCTGGAGAACAGATCAAATGGAGAACAGATCAAATGGAGAACAGATCAAATGAGCATGAAAACACAGTGGTCCAAGACCTTTGGGCTGTACCAAAAATGGGTACTAAGAGAGAAGCATATAGCAATGCAAGCCTATCTTAAGAAGAAAGATGTCAAATAACAACCTAACCTTACACTTACACGAACTAGGAAAAGAACACTAAACAAAGCCTCAAGCCTGCAGAAAGAAGTCAGTAATAAAGATTAGAGCAGAAATAAATAATATAGAAACTTAAAAAAAATAATAGAATGAATCAATGAAATCAGGAGCTGGGTCTTTGAAAAAATTAATACAATTGATAAACCCCTAGCCAGACTTATCAAAGAGAAAAGAGAAAGCACCCAAGTAAGTAATATTAATAATGAGAGGATATATAACAACCAACACCACAGAAGTATAAGCAATTATAAGATTATAAAGCAATGAAAGATGAGAGAAAAATGTAAGAAATTTAACATAATCCCAGGAATTTCAAAAGCTGTATAATAGGAAATTAAAAAATAAACAACAGAAATAAAGGAGAGGAAATTATGAAGACTTTAAATAAATTTTCTAGAATTTAAGGGTATTGGTTTTCAGACTTACAAGCTTTGTCAAGTGCCACTGAAGTCCTACACTGATGGCATTTCATCATGAAATTTCAGGATAGGAGGGAAATGGAGAGAAGATCATGAAAACTGCCAGAAAGAATAGAACAGGTCACATACAAGAGTAAAAAGTCAGAATTGCAGCATTGGAAGCTGGAAGACAATAGATAATGCCTTCTTACATAGGGGAAAATACTTAGATATCTGAAAAGGGAAAAATAATCAATGAATTGTATGGATACAACAAAGATGCTTTCTGATAAGCAAATTATCAAACATTTACCCCCAGAAGTTCTGAAGTTCTTCTCAATAAAACATAGGATATAAACGAATAAATAGAGAACATAGGATGAAACCACTGGTCCAGATCGCAGGACTGAAAGGAGGGGACAAGAAGAAGGTTTTCAGGAAAATTAAATCAAAAACAAAAACAAAACCTGTAGAGTTCCTGATGTATTTAACCATGTGTAAGATAATATATTCAGAGAAGCTTTATAATTCTTCTCTAAATTTGTGAAGAAATTAAAGAAAATTAAGCAAGAAGAAAGAGATTGTAAACTTTGGGAACAATAAGGGAAAGCATACCTAATTACATTAGTGTCTTATGATAGTCATCAATACAAAACAAACATCATATACTGTGTTTAATCAAAAATTGCAATACATGTTATTCGGAGGAAAAAGGGAAGTTTAGTAAGAACTTCATGGTGGTAGTTAAGCAAGCTAAATTCTTATCATGGCAGGAAATCAATAAAAAATATCTAAAATTGATAAAAGTCTTTGAAGA
The DNA here is from genome assembly GCF_022355385.1 of Mustela nigripes. Lineage (NCBI taxonomy): Eukaryota > Metazoa > Chordata > Mammalia > Carnivora > Mustelidae > Mustela > Mustela nigripes. Next base: position 77,393,344 of record NC_081569.1, read on the forward strand.
TTTTAGTTTACAAATAAGTAAGTAGATATCAGAACAAACAATTGAAGATTAAAAAGAAAACAGTTGAGAAGATCTAAATATTCTTAGTCACAGAGTATCATTTTTTCCTTAAAATCATGCTTATTTATGTAATAAAATAACTGTAAATATATGGAAAAATAAAATATAAAGTTAATACATAATACTAGATGCTTGCAGGAGATAGAAAATGAATAAAAGATGAGAAAGTAATAAAACATTTAAAAAGGGGTTATACATGAATTCCAAGTCTTACAGTGGGAAATAACAAGGACTCCACTAAATCCAATGATTTTAACCTGTGATAAGAGAGAGGTGGGGAAAGAGAAGGGGGGGTGCGGTAGAGGTAGCAAGATCATGAAAACATAAAGGAAGAGAATTTTAAGTATAAATGCCCCTATAGTAGCAGACTCAGAAACCGATGGGTAAGTTATTAGACAGAGCAGCAGTGATTTGGGAGTATAAGTTCTTTCAAGAAGGAATAAAAATTTTTCTTAGTGTGAAAACTCTCACAAGTATTTCCATAATGCACTTCTGACCACTACTGCTGGAAAGCAAAGACCATCAAAAACAAACTTATGTGTATGAAAATAAGATCCTATGTAAGTGAGTAAAAGTTGACTTGTTTTTGCTAAAGTGGGAATGAAACCCTTAATTACTCTGTCTCTCCCAGCAACCTCACTTCACCCCCCTCCACACACACATTTCAAGGCAGTTATTATACTAATTTGGAACCACAGATCTTGGAACATTGAGAATGCAGAAGTAAAACCGACGATCTAAAGCAATTCGAAGGCTTGTGTTAAACTGAGCATGGACAATATATAAGACTTATCCAAATTTATTCAGCAGAATTTAATCCAATGTCCTACTACTCAGTTCTATATTTTCCCCTCAAATGTAAACATTTTGGAGAAATTTCCCTGGTTTTGTTTCTCTTTTCATTTAACTCCGTTTAATTCCGAGATTCTTTTTTATTTATTTTAGAGAGAGTAAGGCCAGGAGCAGAAGTTGCAGAGTGAGAGGGAGAGACAGTCTCAAACAGACTCTGTGCTCAGTGGTAGCCCAACCCCAATGAGGGGCTCCATCTCATGACCCTTAGATCATGACCTGAGCCAAAACCAAGAAGTCAGATGCTTAACTGACTGTGCTTTCCAGGTGCCCCTGATCTCTTAATATACCTGATCTCTTAATATACCTTAATATAAAATGTACTTTCACATCTCTCAACCAAATCCATTCTTTTTTTTTTTTTAATAGTTTAAATATTTATTTGATAGAGACAGAGAGTTAACAGAGAGCACAGGTGGGGTGGAGAGGGAGAAGCAGGCTCCCTGCTAAGCAGAGAGCAAGACATGGGCTTGATTCAGGATCCTGGAATCCTGACCTGAGGCAAAGAGAGATCCCCTTAACAGACTGAGTCACCCAGATGCCCCCAAATCCATTTTTCTAAAATACTATTTCCAACATAATATTAACCATGTTATTTTGTGTGTGTGTGTGCTCAACAATCAGGTTACAACAGCGTTCATACAATTGTTTGCATGGTGCTAGTCTTCTTTTACTTTTGAAAAGGTGGGTGGGATGATGGGTTAAATAGGTGATGGGGACTAAGGAAGACACTTGTGATGAGCAGTGGGTATTATATGGAAGGACTGAAGCACTATATTGTACACCTGAAACTAGTATTTCACTGAATACTAAATGGAATTTCAATAAAAGTATACAAAAAAAAGAAATGTAATCTATTCCTTAAAAATTTTCAAATAATTTCCTCTAAATGTAATGTACTATTTTGTATCTAATTGAATGTATTAATATTTATAGTTATTGCTTAGATTATGTTATATTGACCTGATTAAAGGGAAAATAATGTATAGGTATTTTCTACTTTATTATCATAAAAAAGGTGTTATTTTTTATTAATGGTGTTATATTTTTATAGTCCTGTCATATCTATTATATTTCCTTTATTTTTCTTTTTTTGCTATTTTTCTTTAATTGAATTTGCTGATATTGTTTATTAGTTTCTTTAATAGTCTTAAGAGTTATTCACTAAGTTTATCCTGCTCACTAATCCCCAAGTATATATTTTCATTAAAATGAAAGTTATTTTTATTCTGTCAATGGAGTACACAATAAATTAATAAAAGATCAATGATAAATTGGAAAAAAGTAGGAAATGGCTCAAACTCCCAGAAATAACCAGGACAAGTACATTGGTGTATGGTCTTCCAGTCTTTGTTTCAAGCATGTATTTATTTATTTCTGAGTGTGCATTTGTATATATGCAGAGAGTACAAGAGATAAAAAGAACCACAAACAGAAAGAGAAAAATATTACTTGTTTTACAAAGAGAAAAATCTACTCTATGACCTTTTATTTTGACTTAACATTATATTAAGGATATATTTAAAAATCCACATATATGGATGTATGTTGCCTCATAAAAAATCATAACTATATAAGAATTCACCCCTGTTATTTAATCTTGTGTTTTTTACATTTCAGTTATTTATAAGTTTCTTCTATAATTAACATTACATTAAAATTAATGCTGATAGGGGCACCTGGGTGGGTCAGAGAGTTAAGCCTCTACCTTGGGCTCAGGTCATGATCCCAGGGTCCTGGGATTGAGCCCCGCATCGGGCTCTCTGCTCAGCAGGGAGCCTCCTTACTCCTCTCTCTCTGCCTGCCTCTCTGCCTACTTGTGATCTCTGTCAAATAAATAAATAAAATCTTAAGAAAAATTAATGCTGATAGATACTTGTTTGCATACACTAATAAATGTATATTTAGGATAAACTCTTAGAAGTAAAATTCCAACTAGCTACTGAACAACCAAGGTGTCAAAGAAGAAATCAAAAGTAAAATAAAATATTACCTTGAGACCAAAAAAACAAAAACAAAAAAAGGAAACACAGCATACCAAAATTTAGGGAATGCAGCAAAAGCAGTTCCAACAGGAAACTTGATAGTGGTAAGTACCTACCTTTAAAAACAAATAAAATCCCAAATAAACAACATAACTTTGCACTACAAAGAACTAAGATACAAATAAAGCCCAAAGTTAGTACAAGGGAGGAAATAACACACATAAGAATAGATACAAGTGAAATAAAGACTACAAAGACAATAGAAAAGATCAGTGAAAATAAGAACTGGTTCTTTGAAAAGATAAACAAAATTGATTAACCCTTAAGCAGACTCATCAAGAAGACAAAGGACTCATATCAGAAATGAAAGAGGAGAAATTGCAACAGATGCCATAGAACTACAAAGGAACATGACACTACTATGAACTTTACCTGTCAGTAAAAAATTTAACTCCTAGAAGAAGCAGATTGAGTCCTAGAAACATAAAACCTAAGAGGACTGAATCATGAAGAAATAAAAAATCTGAACAGAACAATTATTAGTAAGGAGATTGAACCAGTAATCAAGAAGTCCCAAAAGATACAAGTCCAAGAGCAGACGGCTTCACTGGTGAAATCTATAAAACATTCAAAGAACCAATTCCATTCCTTCTCAACCTCTTTCAAAAAGATAAAAGGGGAATGAACACTTCCAAATTCATGTTATGAGTCCAGCATTAATCTTACACCAAAACATGGATGCCACAACAACTAAAAAATTATAGACCAACATCCCTGGTGAACATAAATGCAAAAATCCTCAATAGATATTAGCAAGCCACATTCGACAATGCACTAAGAAAATATACACTACAATCAACTGGGATTTATTTCAGAAGTGCAAGAATAGTTCAATATCTAACAAATCAATGTGTTATGCTACATTAACAAAATGAAGGGTAAAAATCATACAATCACCTCAATAGAAGGAGAAAAAGCTTTTGCAAAATTCAACACCCACTATAAAAACTCTCAACAGAGTGAGGATAGAGGGAACATACCTCAACACAATAAGAACCATATAAGACAAGCCCATAGTTAACATCATACTCTATGGTAAAAAGCTGAAAGCTTTTCCTCTAAGATCAGGAACAAGACAAGGATATCCACTCTAACTTGTATTTAACAAAGTATTAGAAGTCCTAGCCTGGGAAACTAGGCCAGAAATAAGGAGCGGGAAAAAAGCATTCAGATTGGGAAGGAAAAAGCAAAACTGTCACTGTTTGTAGATGACCTGATGCTACCTATAGAAAACCTTAAAAATTCCACTAAAAATGTTACATCCAATAAATACATTCAGTAAAATTACAGGATCAAAATCAATAGCCCAAAAATCTGTTTCTATAAACTAATAATGAACTATCAGAAAAAACAATTAAGAATACAATCCCATATACAATTGCATGATAAAGAATGAAATACTTAAGAATAAATTCATTATGGTGAAAGACCTGCACACTGAAAATTAAGCCATTAATGAAAGAAATTGAAGGAGTCACAAATAAATAGAAATACTGTATAATCTTGGATTGGTAGAATACTGTTAAAGTGTCAAAAATAGGATAGTCTTCTGTTAAAAACTAAATATTTGGTGGCCTTCATGTTGTCTATAAACTCATTAATGCAAAATTTAAATAAGCTAAAGATTAAAATGCCAAAAAAAAAAAAAGTGTCAGTATGGGACGCCTGGGTGGCTCAGTTGGTTAAGCGGCTGCCTTTGGCTCAGGTCATGATCCCAGCGTCCTGGGATCGAGTCCCACATCGGGCTCCTTGCTCAGCAGAGAGCCTGCTTCTCCCTCTGCCTCTGCCTACCACTCTGTCTGCCTGTGCTTGCTCTCTTGCTCTCTCTGACAAATAAAATCTTTAAAAAAAAAAATGTCAGTACTGCTCAAAGCAATATAAAGATTCAGTTCATTCCTTATACAAGTTCCAATGACATTTTTTATGGAAATAGAACAAACAATCCTAAATTTTGGATGCAACCACAAAAGCCCCTGAATAGACAAACTAATCTTGAAAAAGAAGAACACAGTTGGAGACCTCACATTCCCTGATTTCGAAATATACTACAAAAATACAGTAAGCAACACAATATCATATGTGCATAATACAACAAACACAGTCCAATAGAACAGAACACAGAGCCCAGAAATAAACTCATTCATATATGGTCAATTAATTTATAACAAAGGAGGCAAATCTATACAATGGGGTCAACAGTCTCTTCTATAACTGATGTTGGGAAAACTCAATACCCACATGCAAAAGAAAGAGATTGGATTACTATCTAAAGCATCACAAGTGCATTACTAAAATGGGTTAAAAATGTGAACCAAAGATCTGAAACCATATAATACTTCAAAAAAAGAAAACCATATATGGTAAGCTAGTTGGCATTATTCTTGGTCATCATTTTTTTAATCTGATACCAAAAATGGAGATAACATAAGAAGATATAAATAAGTCAAACTAAAAAGCTTCTGCACAGCAAAGGGAAACATTAACAAAATGAAAAGGCAAAACCTACTGAATGGGAGAAAGCATTTGCAAACCATTTATCTGACAAAGAGGTAATATCCAAAATATATACATAACTCATTCAACTGAGTAACAAAAAACAATCCAATTAAAAAATGGGCAGAGGATCTGGATAGGCATTTTTTCAAATAAGACATATAGCCACAGGTCATGGAAAGATGCTCAGTGTCACTAATCATCAGGGACATGCAAATCAAAACCACAATGAAAGTCACCTCACATCTGTTAGAATGGCTATTATAGAAGATGAGAAATTACAAGTGTTCCTGAGGATGTAGAGAAAAGGGAATCCTGGTGCACTGTTGGTTGGAATGTAAATTGGTACAATTGGTATGGAAAACAGTTTGGAGGGTCTCAAAAATTAAAAATGGAATGTGATCCAGCAATATGATCTAGCTATATGATCTGGCAATCCACTTCTGGGTATTTATCTAAGGAAAAAAACAACACTAACTTAAAAAACCTACCCTCACATTCATTATAGCATTATTTACAATAGCCAAGATATGAAAGCAATCTAGTTTTTCATTGGTAAAATAATAAAGGAAATATGAAATGCACATGAGTATTATTCAGCCACAGAAAGACTGAAAGCTTGCCAATTGCAAAAAAAAAAAAAAAAAAAAAAAAAAAAAAAAAAAAAAAAAAAGAAAAAAGGTGGATCCTGAGGGCATTAAGCAGGATTAGTCAGGAAAAGACAAGTACCATATGATCTCACTTATATGTGAAATCTAAAAAAAAATAAAAAAATAAAATTCCAGGCTCATACATACACAGAACAGATTGGTGGTTGTCAGAGGTAAGGCATAAGTGAATGAAGTAGGTGGATGGGGTCAATTTTATTCCAAAATAAATAAGTCTTGGGGATGCAATGTCTAGCATGGTGACTGTAGTTAATAATACTTTATTGCATATTTGAAAGTCACTAAGAGAGTAGATAAAAAAAGTTTTCATTACAAGAAAAAAATGTGTATATATGGTGATGGATGTTAATTAGACTTATCGTGACCATCTTGAAATATCAAATGATTATGGTGTATGTCTGGAACCAATATAATGCCATATTCAATTATACCTCAATAAAATAATTTATCTATAAACTATTCTTACATAAGTACAAAATAGTCTTCTACCAATTTTAACATCAGATAATATATATGGGTTTTTCAATAAAATGAGCAAAGAAATTTTATATTTTTAACTTGCTAATTAATGAGGTTTACTATTGAGATTTGAACATTTTTTACACAAAATATTTAAGTTTTTATTTCTTTTGTGACTATATTCTTTTAAAAGTAATATTCTCTTTTTAACTAATATGAAAAAGTGATTTATATATGAAGGGCAGTCAGTATTTTCCAACTCTATTTCAAAGACTCATTTACAGGCTCCTAGGTGGCTCAGTTGTTGAGCATCTGCCTTTGGCTCAGGTCATGATCCCAGGGTCCTGGGATCAAGCCCCACATCAGCTCCCTGCTCAGCAGGGAGTCTGCTTTTCACTCTCCCACTCCCCTTGCTTGTGTTCCCTCTCTCACTGTCTCTCTCTCTCTCTGTCAAATAAATAAAATCTTAAAAAAAAAAAAAGACTCATTTACAATTTGTTGACTTTTTAAAAAAAATTTTTTTAAGATTTATCTGAGAGAGAGAGAGAGAAAACAGGGTGGAGGAGCAGAGGGAGAGAGAGTCCTAAACAGTCTCCATACTGAACTTAGAGCCCCATGTGGGGCTCAATCTCACCACCCTGAGGTCACAACCAAGCCAAAGCCAAGATTGGACACTTAACCAACTGTGCCCCCCAGGCACCCTGTCTTTTAGTAACAATCAAAATTTGATACACTTTCAATATTAAAGTGAAATTTATAATACAGTCAATTTTAGTGTTAGCCTACATGTCCTATAGTTTTAATAAAATGTTTAGAAAGACATATTTTTATGAGTCCATAAATATTTGCTTATGTTTTATTATAATACTTTATTATTTCATCTTGTTTTTCTGGCTTTAATTTTGATTTATGACTTAAAATTATTTTAACTTAATTTATCCTTATGTTTTGTTTTTCTCCAACACCGGTGAATAAGCCATTAATTTTCTACTAATTTGCACTAAAATCCAAATTGTATACTGTTTTTCTATGATAAATCAATTAGCAAATACCATTGGCAAATGGGAGCATGATATCAATATAACATAGGAAACTCACTGGTTCATGCATTACATAAATTTTTCAGCCCATTAATGTTCTATGATATTGAATAATAGCAGCTGACCATACTATAGCTTAATATGCCATGTCACAGAGGAATGCCCATTAACATTACCTATTAATCCTGTGTCCTTCATTTTGTCTCAATTTGGCCATTGTTCTGCCTTGCCAGTATAGTTCATTTGAATTGATTTACATTTTTTCTTATCTTCACAAATTAGCAGACTTAACCCTTACATATAAATTCATTCTTATCCATTAGAAATACTTATGTGAGAGTTATAAGGAGGACATATATGGAGGCCTTATCTTTTTTTTTTTTTTTTTAAAGATTTTATTTATTTGACAGAAGGCACAAGCAGGCAGAAGTACAGGCAGAGGGAGAGAGAGAAGCAGACTCCCCACTGAGCAGAGAGGTCAATGCCAGGCTCAATCCTAGGACCCTGGGATCATGACCTGAGCCAAAGACAGAGGCTTAACTGACTGAGCCACCCAGGTGCCCCATCCTCGTTCTTGAAGTCCACAGCCAAGGTTGTAGTCATGTGAGACTTGGACAGCCACACTCAAAATCCCTGTCCAGACTCAGCATCAGGACTCCTGAGAGATGATGGTTGTATTGGTGCTACACAAACTTTGAGCTCTAGGTTGCAACTATGAGATTATATTCTCCAGGGTTATTTCATGATTTCCAGTCCTTTCCAACAATTTTGGAAGCACCAAATGTATTATTATAGCTGTATTGTCTCAAATATATCTGGTTGCTGCACTGTCCAAGAATTATTTACCACTCATAATGAGTCACTTTACTCATCAAACCATATGGGAAAACAAAAACAACAACAAACAATAATAACAAAAGTCTTGGGTAAATGGGTAAAGTGCACAAGACAGGAAAATAAATGGTACATTTGTTAGCTCAGAATAGAAATTATTTGGCAATGTAATCACTGCTTTGGAACATATGACCAAATGCTTATAATGGGGGTGCCTGGGTGGCTCAGTGGGTTAAAGCCTCTGCCGTCAGTCAGGTCATGATCCCAGGGTCCTGGGATCGAGCCCTGCATTGGGCTCTCTGCTCAGCAGGGAGCCTGCTTCCTCCTCTCTCTCTGCCTGCCTCTCTGCCTACTTGTGATCTCTCTCTGTCAAATAAATAAAAACTTTAAAAAAATGTTTATAATGACAATAGGAATGATGGTCATGGAATAAGAAAACTTCATGCACTGAAAGTGAAAGGGAGTCCATGAGCTATTTTTTAAAAATCTTTGGGTGCCTAGATGGCTCAGTGGGTTAAGCCTCTCTCTTCTGCTTAGGGTCCTGGGATCGAGCACCGCATCGGGCTCTTTGCTCAGCGGGGAACCTGCTTCCCCCTCTCTCTCTGTCTGCCTCTCTACCTATTTGTGATCTCTCTGTCAAATAAATAAACAAAATCATAAAAAAAAATAAAAAATAAAAAATAAAAAAAAAATAAGTTACTGATTTATGGACAAAAAATCTAAGTAGCCAATGACATAGGTATAAAGTTTGGGTCCCTAAAGAGCTTCAAGAATATAAAATTCCCCCAAATCTGCCTTTAATTATTAGAATAGCCTGAAGGAAGGGTAGGGATTAGGATCTCTGAATTTTTTTCAGTGTCTATTTTCCAAGCATAAGGAGGATAAAATTTATACTTAATATGGAAAATGCATGTACTCCTTTCTGACATATTTGTCATTTTTACCTGAAATACATTAGTGACATTAGTAAGATATTTGGTTTCTGTTATGGTATAGCCCAAAAGTCTTCTAAAGGGAAATACCTAGGAAACAAATTTAAATCCCCAAAGAAAAACATCAAAAAATTTGGGCAGCTGGTATTTTGAAGATGCTTATTATCTTATTTCAGTAATGATTGTTGATTATGGTAATTGATCATTTCAATAATTTCTTATATAGATAATTGGTAAGAGTAATTTAAGTACACTCCTATTTTAAATATTCTTAATTAGTAAAGCACATTTAAATAAATTACCATATTATTGAAGGTCACACATAAGTATCGTTCACCAAAATTTTATAAAGTGATAGCACATTATATTCTGTGAAATTTATCTTTAAGAATAGCTGAGCAAAATATAAATCAGACTTTTTTTTATTTAAGAAAATTTTTTATAATAGAGCATATTTCTCAGTGTTACCACCAAAATCAAGCATATTTGGCCATCAAATTTTTTTTTTAAAGATTTTATTTATTTATTTGACAGAGAGAGATCACAAGTAGGCAGAGAGGCAGGCAGAGAGAGAGGAAGGGAAGCAGGCTCCCTGCTGAGCAGAGAGCCCGAAGCGGGACTCGATCCTAGGACCCTGAGATCATGACCTGAGCCGAAGGCAGCTTAACCCACTGAGCCACCCAGGCGCCCTGGCCATCAAATTTTTTGTATTCTACTTTTGGCCAAAGATTGGTCACTTTACACAGAAAAAGTAGTATTTTTTCTTTGTGTTTAGCAATATACAAGAAGATGAGACAACGAAGATGTTGGAGAGAATACAATGATAGACAAACAAATGAACAAACAGCACTTCTCTCTCTATTCAGATTCAGATCAGTTAGCCAAGCTGATAAACTGGGAAACACATTTTTATTATATGGTACACACTTGAAGAAAAGAAGGCAGAGAGAAAGGGTGAGAAGGAAAAAATGATGAAAGAAAAAAGTTTATTATATATGGACTCTAAATAAGTCACTTTATAAGAGTATATGTAGTACATTAATAATATAACTAATATAAAATACATATATGGGCAACTAAAATTGGCAAAGAAGCCAATAACACTCAGTGGGGAAAGAATAGACTCTTCAACAACAGAATGCTGAAATCCCAGACAAGTACACAAAGAAAAATCAAATTGAATCACTGACACCACTCAAAACAATTATGAATTAAAATCCCAAACATAACACTTGATATAAATAAAATAATTAATTTAATTAAATGAATGAATGAATTAAAATCCCAAACATAGCACCTGGTATAAAACTCCTAGAAGAACACAGAGGAGAAGCTCCTTGACATTGGTCTTTTTTTACTGTGACACCAAAAGCACACACAAAAGCATAAATAAACATAACTACATCAAATGAAAATGCTTCTGTACCACAAATGTGTGTCATTCAAAGCTATTATTTCCTTGTTGGTTTTCTGCTTAGATGATTTGTCCATTGCTGTAAGTGAGTGGTGTGTTAAAGTGCCCTAATATTATTGTATTATTATCAGTGAGTTCCTTTATGTTTATTAGTAATTGTTTTATATATTTGGATGTTCCCAAGTTGGGGGCATAAATGTTTACAGTTGTTCGATCTTCTTGTTGGATAGACCCCTTTATTATCATATAGGGCCTTTCTTCATCTCTTGTTACAGTCTTTGGTTTAGCATCTAGAATATCTGATATAAGTGTAATGACACTGGCTTTCTTTTGATGTCTATTAGTATGACAAATGGTTCTCCATCCCCTCACTTTCAATCTGCATTTCTTTGGGTCTAAAATGAATCTCTTGTAGGCAGCATATAGACATTATTGTTTTGTTTCTGTTTTTGTTTTATCTATGTGACTTTTGGGGGGAGCATTTATTTCATTTACATTCAAAGTGATTATCAGTAGATATGAATTTAGTGGCCCTGTATTACTGCTTAAGTGGTTGTTTCTGAAGATTTTTTAGGTTCCTCTCTTATCTTTTTCACTTTTGGTCTTTCTCACACAAAAAAGTCCCCATTATTATTTCTTGCATGGCTGGTTTAGTGGTCACAAACTCCTGTTTTTGTCTATCTCTCCTTCCATTCTGAATGATAGCCTTGCTGGATAGAGTATTCTTGGCTGAAGATTTTTCCCACTCAGCACATTGAATATATCAGCAACTCCCTTCTGGTCTGCCATGTTTTTGTGGAGTAATCTGCTGCTAATCTTATTTGTTTTCCCTTATAAGTTAGGGATTCCCTTTCCCTTGATGCTTTAGGATTTCTTTTTTCCTTATCTCTATTTTGCAAATTTTACAATTTGTCTTGGTATTGGCCTCCTTTTTTTTTTTTTTTTTTATTTTGATAGGAATTCTCTTGTCCTCCTAGATTTAGAGGTCTGTTTCCTTCCCCAGATTAGGGAAATTTTCAGCTATAATTTACTCAAATAAACCTTTTGTCCCTTTTTCCTTTTCTTCTTCCAGGATTCCTATGATACAAATGTTATGCTTTATGGAGTCACTGGGTTCCCTCAGTCTATATATGTGCTCCAATGTTTTTCTTCCTCTCTTCTTTTCAACTTCATTATGTTCTATAATTTTCTTCTCTATTACTTATTCATTTCTCTTCTTTTTTCATCCTTGTGGTCATTACATCTAGTCAGTTTCACATCTCAGTTATAGGATTTTTTAATTTCAGCCTAACTAAGGTTTAGGTCTCTTATCTCTGCAACTGAGAGACTCCCTGTTGTCTTCTATGCTTTTCTGAAGCCCAACTAATATTCTTATGATTGTTTAATTTCTGGATCAGACATACTACTTTTATCTATTTTAATTAGATCCCTAGCTGTGAACTTTTCTTGTTCTTTCTTTTATGATGAATTTCTCCCATGGTGCTATATTGTCTAGGTCTTTGTCTTCTATGCGTTAGGAAAGCCTCTTAGGTTTCCTGCCCCTGAGAGTAATGGCCTTATTAAGAGGTCATATAGTATCCAGGGCCTGGCATTTCAGGAAGTATTTCTGGTGTGTGCTGTGCACACTCCGCTGTTCTGTCTTTCTCTCAGGTCAGTTCTTTGTAGAGTTTCTCCTTGCCTGCAGTGGGAAGGTTTTGACCTTGTCCAAAATGTGGCAAGTTTTAACTAGGTGTGCTTTGGTCTACTTGTTAAAAGAGGCCTAATGCTATTTCTACTAGAGCTGAAGTTTTGAAGTACACTATGATCAGTAGTCTTGGTGCATGTGGGGAGTCTGTGCTGGTCTTCTGGGGGAGGGACCTGTTGCTATGGTTCTCAGACACACTTACTCTAGTGAAGAAGCACCTTCAGATCACAGAGGGGTGGGACTTGATGTAAGCTGCTCAGACCTCCACTGTTGCCACTGTGCTGCTCACTGTAGTCAGTCCATGCTGAAGGGTGGGAGAGAAAAATGGTACCAGCCCTCTCCTTCATTCCCTGAGAAGGGAGTTTGTGTCCATTCCTATCAGCAGCATTTCTATATGGTAGCAATGAGCATTTTGAGGTGATTTTAAGTGATAATTTTTTAAAAAGATTTTATTTATTTGTCAGAGAGAGAGAGAGCACAAGCAGAGGGAACAGCAGGCAGAGGGAGAGGCAGTTCCCCACCAAGCAAGGAGTCCAATGGGGGATTCAATCCCAGGAGTCTGGGATTGTGTACTGAGCTGAAGGCAGACACTTAACCAACTGAGCCACCCAGGCTTCCCACAAGTGATAATTTATAACATAAAATTTCAACACTCTTCAGTAACAAAATATGTGAAAGACTTGTATATTTAAAGTCCTAAATCATTGTTGAGAAAAATTAAAGACAACCTAGAGAGAATCTAAGTATTCAATGTTGTTAAGTTAGCAGATTCTCCCCATTCTGATCAACAAATTTAACACAATTCTGATCAAAATAACAGAAAACATGTTGTAAATATTGACACTCTTTGAAAAATTTATATGGATATATAAAGGATAAGAATAGCCCAAACACTTCTGAACAAGAAGAGAGTTGGCAGACTTGAATGCTCTGATCTTACTATGATGTTCAAGACTAAATTACTGACATGAGTATAAATGTTTAGATAAGTGAAAAAGTCCAGAAGTAGGTCCATAAATTCATAATCAAATAGTCTTGTTAAATTTATGTAATAAATTTATAAATTTATGGAGAAACAAAGATAATCTTTTTCAAATAACTGTTCTGTAACAGATAATCAAATGAGAAAGAATGAGTCTCAATCTCACACTTTATACAAAAATTAACCTCAAATGAATCTTTTTTTTAGTAAATGCAACTTTTTTTTTTTTAGTAAAAAAATTCTAGGATCTCAATAAAATGGCATACTACTCAGCCAGAAAAAGGAATGAACTGATACACACAACAGTGTGTGGTCTTATGCCAAGTGAAAAAAGATAGACCCAAGAGATTATACATAGTTCCATTTCTTTGACACTTTATAGAGAACATACTTGTAAGGAAGAAAAAGAGACTGAAACTTCTCAAGGATTATGATTTGGGAAGGAATATTGACTCTAAAGTAGCATGAGTTTGTTATTTAATGAAACTATTCCCTATTTTCATACACAATTGTGTATGTTTATCAAAGTTAATTCAAATTGTACACCTTAAAAGGGTGGACTCTACTTCAAAAAGTATGACTTTTAAAAAGCCATAGGAATATACGTATTTGCCATTAATAATAAGAACTAATGAATGTTTTCATTAGAATTAGAGATATATGTACTAAAATGGTTCTACAAAAAACTGTATTTTATTCCCTAGGATTATTTTTTAAAATATCAAATTATATATGTATTTAAGATGAAACTTCAAAAGTTCCTCATATATATATATTTCCAACAACCAAGGTGACCAAAATTGGTAAGGTTTTGGTATGAATGGTATATAGTCTAGGTATAAGAACCAAAAACACTATTTTCGAACTTCTATTTTTTAATGCCTTATAAGTTATTTCTTTAAGTTTTCAAGAAACAGATTATATATGCTACTGATTTATTTATTGTGATATTACAAAAAATTAAATTGCTTTTAAATGTAATACCTTTTGAAATGAAGAGATTTATCATTATGAGGATCAGTTTCTTTTTACAATATGAGCTTTTTAAAGTAAAATAATGAAGGAATATATCTTGCTTATATATCAGAAGAAAGAATTTACCCTCAAGTTTTAGCTCAAATTATCCAATTAATATCAATAAATATTCAACAAGCATGGAGAAGATATATTCTTCAATAACAATGATTTATATTATTTTGGAGAGGTAGCACCTCAGTAATGGGGTTTACAAATTAGAATAGCATTTCCTTAACATGAAAGCTAACATTATAAAAAAAATACAGTACACAATGTTTATGTTAAAATGTTAAACATCTTCAGAGGTTATAAATTATTCTTAGATTCATATATTATGTTTCTAACTAAAATATTCCAGCTATATTAAAAGAATAAATCATTAAACTCTATGTATAACTTACAAATCTTTTGAAAGAATAAAGTCCTAGATATTGTTAAAAATACAATTTAGAGTCTCAAAAAACTATAATGACTTTTAATGAAAAAATAAAGGAAGGAAATAGTTAGCTTGGTAGCCTCCAAGGAAATCAGTGGTACTGATAACTAAATAATTAGAATTGGGATTTTGTGAACATCTTTATTAACCTTATATTAATTTGCAAAGTGAGGATAAAAAATAGAGAAAGCCCGATTCCCTGAAGTTACATTGAGCAATGCACAAAATAAATAGGAATCATAATAAAAGTGATGCTCATATAATGTACAACAAAATGAAACTTTATAGTTTTGTATAATCAAACTTCTACAATGGGTTTTTTTTAGTACAGAATAGTGAATCTTGTGAATGTCTCCTTTGTAAGTTGAACAGATTGTTTGATATAATAACAGTCAATATGGTGGGAGAAAAATACATGTACATAAGCATATGTATAAATTTATGCCTAAATATTATGTCAGAATATATACACCATGTCTCTAGGACCATGATAAATCTCTAACTTATGCTATTCATCTTTCTTAGGGATTTGAATGATGAATCAAAGTGATATACATGTTTTAAACAAAGCCACATGGTCATGATGTAGCTATAGGCTTGCTAAAATACTTAACATAGTTGGAATGAAAAGGCATAATAAAATTTCTAGAGAGTTTAGAGTGACATTATCATGTATTTCATGAAAGTTTTTTTTCTTATGGTTAATTGCTTTCCATAAATAGATGAACACTAGAATATACATTCAACAGAATCACCAACTACTACCTACTACTACAAATTTTGCAGTCAATGTTAAATGTGCAGCTACATGAAGAGTAGCTATCATTACCACTGCTTTCCTCATGTATTTATGAAATAATTTTATTAAAATTGAGTAATTCTAAAAATATGATCTTTGGAAATAAGAAATTAAAATCTGGTTAGTTATCAACTAAAACATATCCAGTCAACATTACTATCCACAAATCAGGATTTGAGGATCATTAATACCACATTTACTAAAAATATTATAGTTGACCAACCTACTATAATCTATAGATAACTTGCAAACTTCATATATATCAATGCTATCTGAAAGAATGAGTAGGTCTGTTTTTATTCATCTTATACAGTGGACAGAAAAAACGATGGCAAAAGTCATGGCTGATGGAATCAGTGTATTGTCATTATCATATTGTATATCTTGAAACACATCTTCTAAGTTTCATGAACTATTTTTTTAAATGCTTCATATGCATTATCCCTTTTAACCCTCAAAACCTATGCAATGGGAAATATTATTAATCACATTTCACAAATAACGAACATGGGACTTAAACAGGTATGTTAAGTCACTTGTTTGAAGTTAATTAAATTAAAAACAGGTCTAGAATATCTTGGCACCTCTTAGTCCAAAACCTGTGTTCCTAATAACTGAATGTTAATAGTGAAAAAGACCTTAGATATTATCTTGCCATTTTACAGATAAAGAAGTTGAATCCCTGATGTTTTATAACTTGTCTAAAGTCAGGTAGAAATAGAACTAAATTAGATTCTAAATCAAGTGATTTCTTAGTCTATAACTATTTCTTATATAATGATTTATTTTGAGCACATTTTGTCATCAAGATCTTTTATCTAGAAAAGTAAATTAAAGAAACATTATTTAGAAATTGAGTAGACTAATTAAAATCTGCTAATTTTTCCCTTAAAGTTAAAAAGTAAATCCTTTACTCTCAAATTTATTCACTCATTCTCCCAAATTAAATTTATGCTGCTGGGAGAATTGTCATTTATATTTAATCCAGTTGAAAATATGAAAAGGAGGACATTTAGAAGATAAATATCAGCATTTCCACAGTTAGACTATATAGTCCAAAATCTGTGGAATCTCAAAGTATTTACCATTCTGCCCTTTTCAAAAAATAAAGACAAAATTAAAATCAGGCAATATGCTAAGAACTTTATATATACTTTAATCCCCATACTACTATAAGGCATAGAATTTATCTTCATTCTATAGATAAGGAAACTGAATTTTAGAGAGGGTTAAGTCACATATGAAAATCATATAGCTAAAACAGAAGAAATAACTGTCAACCCCAAATTCCACTTCCTTTTTTTGATCAACATTATTTCTTATGTCAGGAAGAATGGTACAAAGGAATAATGTATTTTTGTAATGGAGATATAACATTTCACCTTTTAAAAGGGTATTCTTTAAACTACCAAGAGAATGCATATTTAATTATGAAAACATAGCTTAATTATGTTACCTCATTAATGAGTTCCAAAAGGTCAGTAAGGTGCTTCTACATGCTACCACCAAGAGACACCTCAAATCAGACTACTGATCACAATTTAATAACTATGAAAACTCAAAATGTACATTAACATAAATATACTTTAAACCTTTAGAATTCTCTGCTGTGTCAATAATACAATGAATTAAAAATTTATGTTTTTTTTTTATACTCTTCTGCCTCATGGGGTGAAACTATGTAATATAAAATGGTTTAATTATAAACAGAACCACATCTTCTGCGTGAGGCATAGAGTCTTATTATCACAGTTTCCCTGATTTTCACCACACACAAAAAAACTATTTCCTTAAATGATCACTCACCTTATTACTGCTGTTATGACAACTTTGTTTACAAAATATGTAATTTAGCTTCAAAAATCAACACTTTTAAAACATTCAAATGAAAGAAGTATTTTTTAAATTTGAAAGAAGGAAATTTTCAAAAATAGTGAGAAGACAGATGATCGTTAGATTAAATGCACTATATAGTTTTGGAAGGCAACTTCGTTGAAACTATCAATATACAGACATATGATTGCTGATATTTACTTTTTAAAACCTAGTACTTTTAATACAGTCATAAATCAGATATTCAAGTTATTTATAATCAATTCTTTAATGCCCCAACTGTCTAACAAGCTCAATATTGACCCCCTGGAAAGATCTAGAAATAGTCTGGTTATTCTTGATTTCTTCCCCCAGATTCATTTTCAACTTTTCTCTGCCTCCTCCATAACCAGGATGATTGTATCATCCATATTAAGTTTTTCATTAGGTTCTGTGAATGCAAGTCACCAGGTGAAAATCAGACTAGGAAGTAGACAGTGGCTGGCATATTTTTCTGCATACCCCTGCTCTGCTCCATCAGATCTCCGCAAGTATCTAAGGCTCCAGTTGAGCAGACCTTCATACCTCTAACTGCCACGCTGCTTCAGTTACATCATTTCCTCCCCTCTGTCCCTTCAACCCTATGGGTAGAAACTTCCTCCCACAAGGATGCCTCACCATCCCTTACTGGCTCTCTTAATGTGTTTCAGCCACTATAGATCATCTTCGTTTAACCTTTCTGAGTGTGTCATCTGTTTCTAGTGCATGACTCATATGTATGAAAACAGAAAATATACAAATATATATTTATATGCTATATTTAACAAATATTTTATATTTGACATAAATATATATATTTTAAATATATATTTTATATTTGACATAGATATATATGTATCTATCTATATAGATAGATAGATAGATATAAAATTCTGTAGCACAACTTCCTAGGTAAATAGACATGAAAATAAAAAAAAACACATAAAATGCCTGTCCTAATGGAATTCACATTCTGATTGAGGAGACAATCATCAAACTTACAGTAAGCAGGATGGTAATAGTATGCAGGAGATATATACTATAAGGAAGGGGCATAGGAAATGTCAGAGGTTAGACATTGCAATGTTAGATGAGTTGTCCAGATGAGTTGCCTCACTGAGAACTTGACAGCTGAGAAGAACACTTAAAGGAAGTTGTGCAGATATCTGGAATAAGAACTACAGACATTCTGTAGTAGTTCTTGTAAAGCAAATTTGTGTGTAACAAATTCAATCTTTATTTAACTGAATTTTCTCTTCATTTCTGAAGAATAGTTTTATTATATGTAGAATTCTAGAATGGTATTTTTCAGCAATTTGAATGTATTGCCCCACTGACATTAGGCCTTCATTAATTCTGAAATGTTTTGCTTTTGCAGCTTTCAAGATTTTCTCTTTCTGCTAACAGCTGAGTGTGATGACCTACATGTGGATCTCTCTATTTTTATTTTCCTTTGAATTTATTATAGTTTTTGCATCTGTGGACTGTTTTTTAATCAAAATTGGAACATTTGCCATCATTATGTCCTTAGTTTTTTTTTTTTTTAATCTCCCTTTCCTCTCTTTTATTGGATTCTTAATATGTGTATGTTGGCCATGTTTCATGGTCTCTGAGGCTTGTTCATTTTTCTTTTTCTATTCACTAGATAATTATTACTGATTTACCTTCAATTTATTTCATATTCTACCTCAAATATGCTATTTAAACACATCTGAATTTTTTATTTCATTTGTTCTATTTTCACATATAAAATTGTCATTTTTTTTCAATGAAATTCTCTTTTTGTTCAGTCAGTGTCCTCATGCTTTCCTATAAATAAAGTTTCCTTTACTTCACAAATAAATAATAGCTTCCTTGGAAGTCTTTGGAAGTATGGGCCAATTCAAAGACTATATGCTGACTACTTTTTTTCTGAGTATGGATCATCCTTTCATATTTATTTTTATGTCTTGTAATTTTTTAAGTGAATACTTTAGTTAATATACTTTAACAGCTCTGCATTCTTGTTCTTTTCAATGCCTTAGGGATTGTTTTTGCTGCTTTTTGTTTGCTGCTTTAGAAATGTGTCAGGACCAATTCTGCTGAATCAATCTCCTCTGCTTTAAGTCTGGATTCCTAGAATTTGTCCCTCTGTATATAAAGCTTCAGAGTCAGCAAATGATTGATGAGTTGTTATCCTTAAATATGTCAAGCCAATGAAGATACTACTATTTGTTAATGGATCTCTGTTTAGATTGTGTCCATCTCCCATGTCTGTGTGTGCAGCCAGTTGGTCAACTAAAGATATATGGACAGCTTTGGTCCCCTCCTTTCTTCCCTGCACACGCATACAGAAGGTAGTCATGTATATGTAGAAAGTTTATCATGGTCTATAAAGCTGTCATATACCCAGGATATTCCTATTAAATACCTAGTTAGTCTGATGGTTTATTGCTGGTCTCAAATGATAATGCAACCTCAGACCAGCATAACCGTTGGTCTTCCTTATTTGCTTGCCACCGAGATTTCTACCTTTTCTGACAAAGCCACCACACATGGCTTTTTCACAGTTTGTTTGCCCTTAGTTCCAAACTGAGATCCTTTTAGCAATGAAGTTGCTTCAACCTGATAGAATTACACCCTACCAGCTGGTAAGAAAGTCACATGTATTCACTATTCTTAGCTGGAGATCAGTTTCTCATAGTAAATGCTTCTAAATTTCTTGTTGACTTTGGTCAATCTCCAGAAACCCAAAGTGACTTTTTATTTTGACAGTTTTGTCCAGCTTTTTAGTTATCTGTGGAGTATTTTCCAAGCTGCTCACTACACCATATCAGAATCCTACCTCTCAATAAAGGGTTTTGACTAGAAGATGGCATGATCTGGCCTGTGTTTTAAATAATTCCTATGAATACTTTTATCTTAAGTGAGAGAGAGAGAGAAAGAAAGATGGATGCAATCATTCTAAAGCTGGTTTGGATGGTGGGGATGGTTGCACAACAATGTATGTTTAATGCCACTGAACAGCACACTCTAAAATAGTTAAAATGAAAACTATTTTATGTTATATATTTTACCACAATAAATTAAACACACATATTCTCAACAACAAAAAAGAAAGTATTGGAGAAAGCATGACCAGGACTTAAAATTTTTGAGGAATAAGAAAAATTGATCTTTTGCATTATCAGAGGCAACTTTAAAAAATGGCATTCTATACTCAATTAAGTTTAATAACCTGGAAGTTATAGAAACATAATTATATGACCATAGCATGATAGCTCTAAGAATTTGAGGATTGCTTTACAGATCTTAATTTTCTTAAGCTGGAAAAAATGTGATTTTCGGAGAGTGCTAAAGGGAAGTACTGGCAGATTTGGTAGCCAACTTGAAAGTAGAGAAATTTTTTTTTTTTTTTTTTTTTTTTTTTATTTTTATAAACATATATTTTTTTGAAGTCACTCTTTGAAGAATGTAGGAATGCGCTAACCAACAGATATATCTATTGCAATTAAGATCCTCCTGTTTGAGCTTTAATGAGCTATATTAGCACTAATCTACTGTGTGCTGTCATTTTTTTTAGCAGTACCAAACACCATGGGTATATGGAATATATGACAAATATATGAATTAAAGAAAACATAATCAATGAAATGATGGTGTACATCTTACATGTGTTATCTTTCACACACACCTACAATATTCTGCATTTCATTTCCTTTATATATTACTCTGGAAACTCACTTAACATAGTCCCTTTTTTCAGGGGGCCCTGAATAGGGCACAAAGATTCTTAAGAATTGCATCTAGATCTAGTACTGTGCTTTAATTTAGTAACACATGTGTAGGTACACTTGCAGATGTATACACATGCATGTACGTATGCAAACTGCCTCGAGTTAAGTGCACCACACATGAAAGGCACTCACCAAATGTTTGTGGGATATATGTTGAATGAATACGAAGGTAAAAGAGGAAACCAAGAAATGAGATCTTACAACTTTGGGTACAGTTCTCTTTTCATTACATGCCATGATTTTCCCTAAGGCAATTATATAATTAACAACTAGGCTAAATGTATGCTGTCTAAACGGGTCCAAATATATTATGATACTAATTCCCCATTGGAAAAAAAGTTAGTTTCAGTTGTACTCTGTTACTTAAACTAATATTTAAAATTAATTTATAAAAGTTTTCATAAATTAGAAGTATACAGTAGAGTTTAAATTGTTCATCTTAAAAATGACTAGAAAATTTATACAACTAAAATTATATCAATTTAATTAAAAATTGAGATTAAAAACTTTTTTGAATTTTGTTCAAAATTATTTTTTCAACTTCAACTCTGTTTTCAGTTCACAACTAACTGGATTCATAGTTCACAGTATTTGTGACTATACGGAACAGGAAAGAATCCTAAATGCGTTTACATTGAGGACAAATCTCCGTTTTCATCCTTTGAGGCTAATAAACGAAAAGGAATGATAGTTTTGTAATAGAAGCCATACTGAATACTATCTACCACGCTGAAGTAAAATCTTCCCAGCTCAGTGGCTGAATGTATCTATCTCTTTGCCAATCATTGTTTTTGTTAACTGGATAATTAGCATTTTTATCACATTAAAGCAGTTTTAATTATATTAGTCTGTAGTTTAGAGTATAGGGAAGAGTATGAATACCGTTCATTTCAGAACTGAAGAGTAGGTTTGTACACTTGAGAATATTTTACTTCCAAATTAAATTAAGATATGAAACTCAAAGAAACCAGTAAACAAGGTCAACCGAAGGCGGACACTTTAACATTATGGTATTTAAAAGCACATTAAATTTATGTGTGTAAAAAAAATTTTTTTTAAAGATTTTATTCATTTATTGAACAGACAGTGATCACAAGTAGGCAGAGAGAAGGTTTGGGGGGGAAGCAGGCTCTCTGCTTAGCAGAGAGCCTGATGTGGGGCTCGATCCCAGGACCCTGGGATCATGACTTGAGCCAAAGGCAGAGGCTTTAACCCACTGAGCCACTCAATGTGTGTAAAATTTTTAAAGTTAAAATATATCAAGATCACTTCTGTCACTCTCATATCCACATGTTTCTCTTTTTACATATACCCACAAACAGAAAAGAAACATGAACAGCGTATGTAATACAATACTAATCACATACATAAGGCAGAAATCTTTAATCTGTTTGACTATTCTTTAAGTTATTTCTGACAGTGAAGCTTCAATTATGCCATATGTCAAAAGCCAAAGATTTGCTCCTTGTAGCACGGCATGCATTTCAGTGTGGCCCATCAAACAGAAGCAATATGCTCTTTACATAAGAAATCTTAACGTCTTCACTCACTGTTCGCTTCTGACATGTCTAGGTACACATAAACTTGAATGTCTTGTATGTCTGTTAAACTGCTTCCCCAGAAACAGGTCCTTCAGAACTACAATGTGTCGCTTGCTTTGCTTAGGTATTCATAGGACTTCACAAGTCATCAAAGTTGCTTCTTAACTCCAATTGTATTTAACAACAAGAAAGAAGCAAATGGCATAAAATTTTAAAACAAAAACTTCTTAGGTTATTTGAATATACTGTATCATCTGCTTGCTCTTCTCTTTCTGGAATAATCTAAACAAATTAAATCAGGTAGCTCAAAGGTTTCTCTGCTCTAATGTTTGACTTCCATTCTGGCACAGTGACACTGGACTCTCCACTGATTTCTAAATTGCTTTATTGTGTAATTTGGGAGGACTAGAGGAATAGAATCTACAATCAGAGGCAGCTGGTCGAAACAGGTGTTGCAGAAAATTATAATCCTACTTTGATTAATCCTGTTTTTTACAGCCGCCCTCCAGTTATGCATGACAGGTATCCAAATAATCAAACATACAGTCTTCATTGCAACAATCTGAGTTACTGTCGGGAGAAACATCAGGAATTACCGAAGCATTGATGCCAAAGTAATGTATGTTTCGTGAACTCGCTTTTGTTATTCCATCATGTCTTGAATTTTCTGGGGAAAACGTGTGTGTGTGCATGTCATTGTAAAGCTGTGCATTTTTCTGTTCATAATGGTGGTTTTCAATAACTCACAAATTTTGCTTTTCCAAAAGCATTGTAAAATGCAGCTTCGTGTTAGCATGTCCATGGTAATTATTATATGCAGCATCTGGAATTATAAATGCATCTGTAACAAGGCATTGACAATATTAAGAATCTCTATATAGTTATTAAAACACTGTATTATTTTCATGTGTGTGTCAATATGCTGTAAAAGCATTCCTTCTCCTGATCTGATTTCCTAACACATAGCAATCACATCCTGACATGCATGGCTCACTGGATCTGTCCACCATTCAGTCTTTTAGAAATGGTGGTGTTAGTATATTTGGTGTGAGGATTAGCTCATAAGTGAGTTCACATGATTGAAGTTAATCCCCTCAGTACAGCCAAGGAATGGAAAAAAATTTCCCTGCCTCATTTTATAAATCAACTCTAGTTCAGTAAATGAATCATTAAGACAAAAACAGTGTAGTTAAAATATGCACAAACAACTATGTATTTATTAGACTTAGGTAGTGAAGTACCTTAGTCATTTCTAAATCTTTGAACCAGATTTCTTTGGTGAAAATGAGTAAATAAAAATTATAATGTATTTTGACAAATATGATATGAGGTGTTCACTAACACATATTATTGATATATTATTTATATGTTTCACACACATATTTTTAATGTGAAATTTAGAGATTCCAAAATTGTTATATGATGGTCTCAAAATTGTTATGTGATTACTTTTAATATTTCACAGAATGTCTTAACTTTCAACTTTACTTATATAGAATACATCAACACCATGATACTGGGAGCAATATCATATTTTGCATCTGAAAAGGAGATACCATTGATTTGACCAATATCATAAGGATTATATTAGAACTCTAATTTCAGCTCTTCAGCAACCAATGGAAAGTTTCAAATAATGAAATAAAGAAGCTTGGCATTTGAAATGCTTTTGAAATATCCATCTGATTGTTTCTGAGTCACTAGTTTTTTTAAAGATTTTATTTATTTATTTATTTATTTATTTGAGAGAGACAGACAGACAGAATGAGAGCAGAAGCTGGTGGGGGGGGCAGATAGAGGCAGAGGGAGAAGCTGACTCCCCACTGAGCAGGAAACCCGACCTGAGTCCAAGACATAGACTTAAATGACTAAGGCATAGACTTAAGCATATGCTTAAGTGACTGAGCCACTCAGGTTCCCACTTGAATCACTATTTTTTTAAACAAAGATTTGAGATATATACAATGGATATGTCACTGAAATTAAATGTCATTGTCACATATGATTTGTGTCACATATGCCACTGGCTATATTTGCTAAATTCAATTATTGATTGTTTGGCGTTTACCTATTTTTACATTATTCTTCTCCTTTCACTACTATAATGGTCAACCTATCAAAGTTATATCTAAATTGTGAATTGGACCAAGATAGACCTCATATCTGTTATAATCTATTTTAGTAAAAATACTTCTTCAGGGGCCCCTGGGGTGGCTCAGTCAGTTAAGTGTCTGCCTTCAACCCAGGTCATGATCTTGAAGTCTTGGGATCAAGTCCCACACAGAGTTCCCTGCTCAGCAGGGAATCTGCTTCTCCCTCTGCCTTTCTCCTTGTTATGTGCTCTCTCTTTCTCAAATAAAAATCTTTCAAAATGCTTTTTCAATAGTGTTCAAGTTAAGCATCAACCTTAAACGTCAGTGTAAGAGTTCATCAAATCTTCCTACTTTAGTGAGTTTGGAATCACTATTTAGATTAGTGTTTTCATTAAATATGAAGGATCATTTATCTGCAATCTAATTCCTAGAGCATTATTTTTAGAAAGCTCTTAAAATACTTGGAGATTTTTTTTTTACTGTTTTTGAGAGAAATAATCATGTTAATGTGACATTCTAGGTAACAAATATGTAAACAGTAAATGTAGACATTTCTGTACTCGCAGTCTAATTCTTTTCCTATTTACTTTTGCATCCTATTTCATCAGAAGTTTGGCCCACACTAATCCACAGACACAGCTCCTAATCTAGGTCAGCAGTGACTCCCACAATCACGTGTTTATCATTGTACATACACAACCTACCAGTAACTAAACAGAGAAGCTTTTCCTTCCTGGATGTTCATTCTTCACTTGGATTCAAGCATTCTATTCCCTCTGCATTCCCTCCTACTAGACTTGTTTTGTCTTAGTCTCCTCTTCTGGTTCTTCTTCTAATCCCCAGCATCTTAACTTCAATGTACCCAGGGACTAAGCATTAAAACATCTTGTCTTTACTCACATTAATTCTCTTGGTCAACACATTCAACACCAACCTTTTAAAGGACATTTATGTATTTTTAAAAACCTGAGAATATAGATCTTGAATCTGGAACTCCTGAAATATACATTGTAGGCTACTCTACAATTTATACAACTCCAACCAGAAGTATAATGATCATTTCAGATATAACATGTTCAAAATTAACTTTAAAATATTCCTTCAAAATCCTGTTCATTCACATAGACTTCTCTGTCTTGGTGAATGCCAATTCTTTACTTTTTGTTCCTTCAGCCAAAGACATTATCCTTTGCTTCTTGTTTTCTTTTACAATCCACCTTCTGTCCAAATACAACTTCTGCTGGCTCTATCTTATACACGCGCGCGCACACACACACACAAACACACACACACATACACACAAGATCTGGCTGTTTTTCATGACCTACATCAGTACTACCACTTCTAAAGTATCATCTCTCATCTGGATTACTTTAATAGTCTCCTAATTGGTTTTCTCATCTCCTCTTGCCTCTCTATACTCTATTCTAACCAGAGTAGTCAGAAGAATACTTTAAAAATATGAAGCCATGACTCTTAATCTCACAAAACAAACTGAGGGTTGCTGGGGGGAGGGGGTTTGGGAGAAGGGGGTGGGATTATGGACATTGGGGAGGGTATGTGCTTTGGTGAGTGCTGTGAAGTGTGTAAACCTGGTGATTCACAGACCTGTACCCCTGGGGATAAAAATATATGTTTATAAAAAATAAAAAATTAAAAAAAATATGAAGCTAGGTTATCCCTTTGCTCATTTGTTTTGTTTCTTAAATCCATATATGAATGAAATAATTTATTTGTCTTCCTTTGATGGACTTACTTCATTTACCATAATAGTCTGTAGCTCCATTCACATCACTGCAAATAGCAAGATTTCATTCCTTTTTGTGGATGTGTAATATTCTGTGTGTGTGTGTGTGTGTGTGTGTGTGTGTACACACACATATATGTACCACATCTTTATCCATTCATCAGTCAATGGATGGGTTAAATATGTGATAGGGATTGTGGAGGGCACTTGTGGTGGTGAGCACTAGGTGTCGTATAGGAGGATTGAATCACTGTATTGTATACTTGAAACTAATATTACACTGTATGCTAACTAACTTAATTTAAATAAAAACTTAAGGGGTGCCTGGGTGGCTAAGTCACTTAGGCATCTCACTCTTGATTTTGGCTCAGGTCATGATCTCAAGGTCATGAGATTGAGCCCCACTTCAGGCTCTGTGTTCAGTGGGGGTGTCTGCATGAAATTCTCTCTCTCCCTTCCCTATGCTCCTTCCCCCACTCATGTTCTTACTCTCTCTAAAAATAAATCTTAAAAAATATATATAATCAGACTTTTTTTGGGTGGGTGTGTGTGTATGTGTGTAAAGTCTGATTATATTGCTTTTCTGCTCAAAGCCCTCTACTGCCCTGCTATTTCCCAAGGTAAAATTCCTTACCCCCACCCCAAAAAATCCAAACCATTTCCTATAAGGCTTTATATGATCTGTTCCATACTCTTATCATGAGTGTGTTTAATATTGTTCTCCCCCTTCTAACTTCACTCCAGAGAGAAAGATCTCCTCATTGCTTTTCTGACATTTCTCTCTTCCCATATCTCCACAGGACCTAATTCCTTTCCACAAACAAAGTCCTTATGCAAGTCCCACCTTCATGGTAAGTACTTCCCTAATTTCTCTATTTAATACTACATCTTATACTGTTTCTCTCCCACCAATACTTTAAATATTTTCATTCATGTTACTTTGAGATAATTTCAGAATTACAAAAGAGTTGCAAAGATAGCACAGAGATCTTTCATACTCTTCATTCAGATTCCTCTGTTAACAATATATATAACCATAGTATATTTCCCAAAATTTTTTAAAAAAATAACATTGGTACTATAGTCTTAGCTACATATTTTAAAACATTAAAACATTACTTTAAATAAATACAGTCATTTAAGTACTGCCAGGTTTTCAACTACTAATAGTTCTTACTGTTTCAGAATATCATTCAGGATACCACAATGTATTTAGACATCATGCAGTCATGCATCAGTCTAACTGATGTCCTCTTCTGTGTGGTCATTTCTCAGTATTTCCATGTTTTTCATGACCTTGACACTCTTGAGGAATACTAATCAGGTACTTTGTAAACTATCCCTCAGTTTGATTTGACTGAAGTTTTCTCAGTGTTAGACTGAGGTTATGAAGTTTTATTTTTAAATTTTTTTCCGTAGGAAGAGGTGAAAATAATCCATGTATATTATTTGGATTTCCTCTAACAGGAATGTTTATCTTTTCTTCCTCATTTGTTCTTTTAATCATTTATCATTTAATCAGTATGTATTTATTGATATTTTATTGTCTGGTATATAATACTGCCTTTGTTTTGTTTTGTTTTGTTTTTGTTTTTTTTACTGCTTTTGTTTTGTTGATTTAATTGTTCCAGGATTTTGCCAGTGGGAGGTCTTCAAGGTCGGCTCTGTGTCTTTTTTTGTTTTTGTATTTGTTTTTGTACTACCTTACTTTTTGGCAATGCAGGATACTTTAGTTTCATTTTGTATTTTTGCTTCCACAGTACTAAACTCAACCATTTTGGCAAGAAATTGTTGATTCTAGGCTTGCTCAGTTGAGAAATCTAGGAAATGTATGGTATCTAGTAACATTTACATCTAGATGTGTATACACACCTAAATTTATATCTGTATTTGTATATCTGTATAAATATTAAAGTGAACATAAGCTCATATTGGTATCTCCAACATTAATTCCACTAGAACCACAGGGTTCATTCTAGCTTTTTCTTCCTTCCTCTGAAGATGAGAAACCTGATTTCCATTAAAGACCATTTATTAACTTATTTATTCAATCCTAGTATACACGTAAAGTAATTTTGGAAATGTTTTGAGAATAAATGAGTGTATGGTATTTATGTTTAATCTTTTGCATCCTGTCTTAAAATAGCCAGTTAAAACACTGCAAAGTTACTTACATCAGCTTTTTTCCTGCCCTCTTAAGATCATAGTTTATATTTGTAACATTCATTTGGCAAAATCTGCATTCCATCCTGTGTACCCTAAAATCAGACTGTAATCATGTTATTATTGTTGCTGTTTTCCCCCTCTGTGGTGTACAAATGTATGAGTTTAAAAAAAAAATAAAAAGGATGGAATCATGTGTCTACAATCTAGTACTGTGTAGAAGTCTTCTATCACTCTAAAAATTCCTTTTTGAACCCTCTTTGTAATCAGTCCCTTACCTGTTCTCCAATCCCTGTAGTAATGAAGAATATTATTCTCTTGGGGGCCTCGGATGGAACATGAGATAGGCAGTTAATTAGCTGTTTACAGGGTTCTTCATCACATCATCTCATTTTAGCCTAAGTCCCTGCTTACTTAGGTACACAGTACTAGGGTTTTGCTTCATAAGATGAGCTCCTCTTTTGGATTTCCCCTCTTTTCTTTTTAACACTGTGTGTGCGTGTGTGTATTTTTAAATTTAAATCCAATTAGCCAGTGTATGGTACAGCATGTTTTTGATATGCCGTTCAATGACTCTAATGAATCATTGGACTTTCCTTCTTCCACTGTCCTGAAGCCTTAAGTTTTATATTTCTCCAGTTTTCTCTACTTAAACTCATGTTATTTTACCTCACTCTCCTTGCTATTACTTCAAGTTACATCCCCCCTTCCCCCCCCTTTTTTTTGAGTATATTTCCTTACTAATATTTTTCTGGAGTTTAAGGAGGAAACAAAGCTATATATGTGTGTTTAATCATATTTATATATTTTTTTAAAGATTTTATTTATTTGACAGACAGAGACCACAAGTAGGCAGAGAGGCAGGCAGAGAGAGAGGGGAGGAAGCAGGTTCCCTGCTGAGCAGAGAGCCTGATGCGAGGCTAGATCCCAGGACCCTGGGATCATGACCTGAGCCGAAGGCAGGGGCTTTAACCCACTGAGCCACCCAGGCGCCCCTAATTCATCATATTTAAATAGAAGACTACAACATGGACAGATTTTAAAGATGTAGTTGAGTGAAAAAAAAATCAAATGCATATTACACTACAACTTATGTATGCACATATATATTCAATTCAATTGATAAATATGTTCAGTTCAATTGATATATGTCAATTCAATATATATATTTAATTCAAGTGATACATATATTCAAGTGTGTGTGTGTGTGTGTGTGTGTGTGTGTGTGTGTTTATTTATTTTTTAAGACTGGATGAGTATACACAAGTATAAACATTTTCTTCCAAGAATGGTGAGGAAGATGCCTGAGGAGAGGAACAGAAAGACTTCAATGTTTAGTGCAATGTCCTGTTTCTTTGTTTAAAAACTCCTGAGTTAAAAAATTATGTTTCATTTAGGATAGTGAGTGTATAGATACTTGTAAGATCATTGCTTATGACTTTTTATGTGTTTTAGGTTTTCCATAATTTTAAAACTAAAATTTACCTACATGTGAAACTAATATTACACTGTATGTTAACTAACTGGAATTTAAATTAAAACTTGGAGAAAAATTTTAAAAAACAAAATAAGAGTAAAATTTACCATTGTTGTTTTCTTAATGGTCAATAACATGTTTTATTCACTAATGATTATATACGTATTACAAGAAAACTTCCAGGAATTTTTACTATCAGATAAGAGAAAATACCATACTTCTAACTTTTGTCCACTATTCTTTAATTTCCAAAGTTAAAAATGTCATTATTTAATACATAGAGGAAATCAAATTAAAGATAACATTTTCTTGGGGTGCCTGGGTGGCTCAGTGGGTTAAAGCCTCTGCCTTCAGCTCAGGTCATGATCCCAGGGTCCTGGGATCCAGCCACATGGAGCTCTCTGCTCCGCAGGGAGCCTGCTTCCCTTCCTCTCTCTCTGCCTGCCTCTCTGCCTACTTGTGATCTCTGTCAAATAAATAAAATCTTAAAAAAAAAAAAGATAACATTTTCTTAAAGACTGATCTGAGACAACATTTGTATCAAGATGGTAAATGACAGTGATAAGATTAAGTATGCAACCCAATAGCAAAAAGAAAAAAATATCCAGCCTTTCAGATAGTCAATAGATATAAACTTCCAGATCTTTCTTCATTAAGGATCCTATGAAAACCCAGGGTTATTTTGCTATTATAAATACATAAAAAGAAGGCTAAAAACTTCTATCTGCCTAGTTTTTCCTATGTAGAATATCAAATTTTTCACAGGTTTTAAAGTTTACCTATGTCCTTAAGATCTTTGGCAGTTGCAAAATGGAACAGGAAAAAAAAAAGACGCACAACAAACTTTTTTGACTCCAGTAATAATATCTTAGAGATACAGAACACATATGCCCATGATTTTAATCACTGTAGCTAGTAAGTTTTCATTGTCACTGGCCAGGTGGCAGATCTGTTCACATTCCAAAAATTTACTTTTGAAGACCCCCACAAAGGGCTCCCCTTGGCATTAGTCAACAGCAGAGGATGCCTGCTTTAATGTGAACACTTGGTCTCAACATCTGTCATTTTCTTTGCTGCTCTCGCCCAGCATCCATGCTTTTTCTCTTTGTTTCCAAACATTTGCTATCTATATTATGTTGCCTTGCTTTCATCTTTTCATGCACTTTAGAAGCTATTTATTTCAATAACAGTATCTTTAATTTTCCTGCTATAAATGTAATCGATGCTGATTAAAACATTCAAATAATGCAAACATTTATAAAATTGAATATAAAATATTCTTGAGCAATTTTTATTGGCTGAAACCATTTGATGAATATACTACATGCTACCTACAAAAGATTCACTTTAATTTCAATGCACAAATAGGCTGAAAGTACAAGGATGAAAAAAAATTATGCTATACAAACAGTAGCTAAAAGAGAACTGGTATTGCTATACCAATATCAAACAGAAGAGATTTCAAGACAAAAACTCTTAGGAGAAGAAAACAAGGACATTATGTAATGATAAAGGACAAATAGATTGAAAATGGAGAATAATTATAAACATATGCACCTAACAAGAGAGCCCCAAAATACATTAAAAAACTGATAGATTTGAGAGAAGAAATAGCAAGTTTACCAATACTAGTTGAAGACATCACTACTCCACTTTCAATAGTGGATAGAAGAATTAGGTAAAAGATCAGATAGGAATTAGAAGAAATGAGTAACAGTTTAAAGCAACTGGTACAAGATACCTATGTAACACTCCACCCAACGATAGCAAAATACACAGTCTAATCAAGTATGCATGGAACACTCACCAGAATAGACCATATGATAGGTTACAAAACTAATCTCAGGAAATTTTAAAGGACTGAAATAATTAAAAGCATGTTCTGTGAACAAATGGAATTAATTTAAAAATTAGTAAGAGAATTTGAAAAATTCACAAATGTGGAAATTATGATCGAACAATCCTACTGCTGGGTGAGAATCCAAAGTAAATGAAATCAGACTCTAACAGATATCTGCACTACCATGTTCATTAGCATATGGGAATTATAGCCAAGATATGGAAACAACTGAACTGTCTTCCAATGAATGAAGAAAGAAAACATGGTTTATATATGAAATGGAATATTAGTTATAAGAAAAAGAAGAAATTTGAGAGGACGTGGGTGAAACTGGAGGATGATATGCTAAGTATATTAAGCCAGACAAAGACAAATACTGTATGTGAAATACATGTGAAATAATAATAATAATAAATATTAATAATAGCCAATTTCTTAGAAACAGAAAATAGAATGATGGTTGCCAGGGGCTGAAGGAGGAGGAAATGGGGAAAAGCAGGTAAAGGGTAAAAACTTTCAGTTATGAGATTAAGTCCTGATGATCTGAAGTACAGAATAATGATTAGAGTTAAAAATACAAAAAATTAATTAAAAAAAAATCAAAAAAAAATATATACAGTATTGTATGCTGGAAAGTTGCTGAGATTGGACCATAAGTGCTCTTACTACATACATACAGGGAAGCATTCATACACACACACATACACACACACACACACACACACACGAGTTAACTATGTGAGGGGATGGATTTATTATTTTGATATTAATTATTTTATAGTATTTATGCCTATCAAATCATCACACTGTGTGATGTACAGTTTTTTAAAAATATGTACAGTTATTTTTATCAATTTTCCCTCAATGAATTTGTAAACATAAATGAACACACTCTGTATTAGTTTTTATGGCTGCTGTAACAGAGTGTCACAAACTTAAAACGATAGATGTTTATTGTGTCACAGTCCAGATAATACAAGTCTGAAATCAAGGTGTTGGCAGAGCCATACTTCCTGTGAAAGCAGCAGCGAAATCCTTCCTTGCCTCTCCCTAATTAATGACTCTTTTCTGGCAGTCTTTGATGTTGCTTGAATTGTAGCTACATATTTCCAGTCAATGCTTTACTGTTACAAGGCATTGTTCTTACGAGTCCTTTGGGGGTTTTTTGTTTTTTAAAGATTTTATTTGTTTTTAGCGAGAGAAAGTGAGTGTACAAGCAGGGGGAGTGGCAGAGGAAGAGGGAGAAGCAGGCCCCCCACTGATCAGGGAGCCTTACACTGGGCTAGATCCCAGGACCCCGGAATCCTGACCTGAGCTGAAGGCAAATGTTTAACCAAATGAGCCACCCAGTAGCCCTTGGTTTTTATTGTTGTTTTTGTTTTAAGGCTTATTTATTTGAGAGACAGAGAGGGAGAGAGAATTCCAAACTGACTCCTTGCTGAGTGCAGAGCTTGACTGGGGCTCCATCTGTTGACCCCAAGATCATAACCTGAGCTGAAATCAAGCATGCTTAACCAACTGAGCCACCCAGGTGCCCCATGATGAGTCTGTTTTCACATGACTGTCTTCTCATGAAGATACTGGTCATAGACTAGGGGCCCACCCTTATTCCTCTATGATCTTAATTTAATTAATTACCTCTGCAACAACTCTATTTCCTAAGAAGGTCATATTCTGAGATAGTGGATTTTAGGATTTCAAATTTTTTTTTTTTTTGAGCGGGGGAGATACTATTCATTCCAATAACACACTCCAGAGTAATGAATGGGTCAAAGAAGAAATCTCAGAAGAAGTTAGGAAAAATAACAACTACGATAGATGAATATCCCTTATGAATACTGATATAAAAATCCTTAAAACATGAGTAAACTGAATCCCACAGCATATTGAAAGGATTAGATACTATGACCTTCTGGGATTTATTCCAGTTTTCAAGGTTAACTCAACATATGAAAAACATTCAATGCAATAACCATACTAATAGACTAAAACAAGTAAAAACTGTCATATCAATTGATACAGAAGAGTGCTTGAAAAAATATATCACCATTCCATTATAAAAACACTTAACACGTTAGGAACAGAAGGGAACTTCCCAAGCCTGATAAAGAACATCTATTTAAACAAAACAAAACAAAACAAAAACAAACAAACAAACAAACAAAAACTACAAGTAACATCACACTTAATGAAAAATGATGGAAAAGTTTCCCCGAGATGAGAAACCAGACCTGATATCTGTTGTTGTTGCTTTTATATAACATATCAATTGAAAAAAAAAAATGCTCGGGCGCCTGGGTGGCTCAGTGGGTTAAACTGCTGCCTTTGGCTCAGGTCATGATCTCAGGGTCCTGGGATCGAGTCCCGTATCAGGCTCTCTGCTCAGCAGGGAGCCTGCTTCCCTCTCTCTCTCTCTCTCTGCCTGCCTCTCCATCTGCTTGTGATATCTCTCTGTCAAATAAATAAATAAAATCTTAAAAAAAAAAATGCTCATTTTCAGAAGTACCCTGATCTATGAAGTAAAAAGTTAAATCCCTGGGTTTGTACAACCACTCTAGCTTCCAAAAACAGTTTTATATATGAATTTAAAATCTTCTGTTTCATATATAAAAATCTATTAACATTGTATTAAAACATGTTTCCACATTATTCCTAACATTGTGTTTTGTTAAGAATGTAATGTCTTCTAATATTATTAGTGAAACAGTATGTTACTACTTTGGTTTTCATTTTTTGTCATTTGTGTATTTTTGTATATTTATTATTATTTGCACTTTTTGAATAACTTTTTTATAGCTTTTGTCCATATTTCATAGCCTTTGTCCCTATTTCTATCTGGTTAATTATCTATGCCTTCATTTATAGGACTTCTTAAATAGAATAGCAATTAATCATTCTTCTGTTTATATGTGATAATTATTTTATCCCAGTTTTATATTTGTCTTTTGACTATGTTCATTATATTTTTTTAGATGATATATTTAAATGTTTTTGGAACAAAATCTGGCAATATTTTTTTCTATATAGCTAATGAGTTTTAAATATGTCTAAAACTATTATCTTTTCTCAATACTATGAAAAGACTATCATATATTTTTTATTAGTTTGTAGTATGTTATTAATATTCTGAGTTTTATTGCTTCTAGTACTTATTTTATATATTCTGAATCATGTACCTAACTAAAAATGTGTTCAAATGGACATTATAGCATCTTTAATAAATATTAAAAGTATTTTAAAACATCATTGTAGACATTTTCACCATTTTAATATAACTGTATGTCATTCACACAGTAATTTATTTAAATCATCTTTAACTTAATTTCCTTAATATATCCGTGTGTTAAATTATAATGCTTTGCTTATGATTTTGGGGGGATAAATGAGTTGAGGCACTTGTTATATAAATTTCTTATATCAGTTAAAATAACAAATGGTTTTTAAAATTTGTGTTATTCTCAAAAAATGTATATTATTCTCCAAGCCACATAAAATAATCTTGTTTACTTTTGCTATTACACAAGTCACACTTTGGGGATGCTGACATTTCTTCAAAGAATTCAAAATGCTGTCTTTCCTATATACCAGATTTTCAACTATGCATACTGTTTTTTATATTTGTCATTTTCACATTGTATTCTTATACTAAAATCTTCTGGGGTTTTTTGTGTTTTATTTTTGTAGAGTTTGTTAAACTATAGCTTTATTGATACTTTATTGATTTCTTTAATTAGTCTTTCCTTTACTTAGATAGTTTTGATAAATTACAGATGAACTTTAAATCAATTTGTCAAGATATACAAAAAATCTTTATATTGAATTGACCATATGGAATCATCAATCACAAATTGATTTATTTTCACAATATTGACTTCATATGATTTTTTCAATATAATGGTAGGGCTCTATCTGTATTTTCCATAAAATCCTTTTACAAATGTACATATTTATCAAATGGCTCTGTTACATTTATTATAGTTTGTTTCTAACTATTTTATGGTTTTTTTTCTGTAATGCTTAGCCTTTTCATCCAGTTAATAGTGTTGGCTTATTTCTGATATGCAGCACAGCTATTAATTTGTATGTTTCTACATGTTTAAAAAATCTTTTATCTTTTTGTACTGATCTTATTTCTAGTTACTTTTCACTCGATTTTCATGTTAAAAAATAATATATCAACAAAATAAATTAATACTTTATTTTTCCAACAATTAGAGACAATTATGTTTCTGTCCTTATTAGGATAAACAAAGATTTCCAAAAGAAATCGTAGTGATAGAAAACGGCAGTAACAGCGGCAGCATTGGCAGCATATTTGTCTTGTTTTTAATTTTAATGGCAATAACTGTCTTTATTTTTTATCACTGTTCATATTCAATACATTTGAAGCCTTTTGTTCTCTCTTCAGGAAACAGTATTTTAAGCACCATTTACACCCTCCCCTTCACTTCCGTATCCTTTTTGTTATGTAATTGTGTTTTGATATTATGAAAAACTTTCCTGTAATATGCCTTTGATTTAAAAATTGAGCACTTAACAAACTGGTGGTTACCAGATTGGTGGGGGATGGATGAAATAGGAGATGGGGATTAAGAAGAGCACTTGTGATGAGCATCGCATGTAAGTGTTGAATCACTACATTGTACACATAAAACTAATATTATGCTATATTTTAACTAACTAGAATTTAAAGTTAAAAAATTTTAAAAAAAGATTTCTTAACCATCACTTTTACCTTTATACCTCTTTTTAAAGGATTGTGTGATAGTTTTGTTACTCATTTATCTTTTCAGAATGCTGTTGCCTTAGCATTTCATTCTTCCCTTTTATTCATTCAGTTGGAGTAGTCCTCAATTTTATTCTCAGAGATAGTATATATTTACATATATTTTTCTGGACTTTGCATATCAGTATTTTTCATGTATCTTCAAACAAAAATTAAGTGTATATAAATTTTATACTCATAATTCATCTCAGAAAGCTAGTTTTTAAGAATTTATGCTGCTGAGATCAAAACTGTATTGTTAGTCTGCCATTCATCTGTATAATTTTTTTGCCTAATAACTTACAGAATTATACTAACTTATAACAGTTAAAATATTTTTATATCTGCATATTAAAATTTCAACAGTGGGTAAATTTTGGAGACAAAAACCAAATTAATACGGGCATGCTAATGAGAATAAAGATAAAATTGGAGCTATGAGGAGGGTCTCAACTTATGGATATTTTCCTCCTGAAGACATTTGTGGAATTGTGTAGGAAGGCTGAAAACTAAGTGGACATAATTCAGAAAGAAAAAAATATTGAGCTTTTGGTAATCTTGCAATGTCAGAAAACAAGGATTTTTCAGTGAACACACCAGGATTTTAGTTGAAAGGCTTATGGAGCTATGTCTTTTGAATAGTTTTAAACCAGGAAAAATTTGAGCTTTATCAAAACTGTAAGCCAGTTCTACCTCTAGCTGGATTAATGTAATCAGTCTCTATCTATTAGCAGAAAAAAGAACAGATACTCTTTAGCAATATATTTCTCTAAATCATCTGAAACCTCTGCAACTTTTTCTTATATACAACATATATCTGTCATCAATCAAAAATTAGTTGGCTGTCAAGAGATAGGACCAAACAAAGACAAATAAACAAGCATAAAATCAGACCACAGGATGGGGTACGTGGTTGGTGCAGTCAGTTTAAACATCTGACTCTTGGACTCGGCTCAGGTCCAGATCTCATGGTCCTGAGAGCAAGCTCAGCATCTGCTTGTGCTTAGTGCAGGGTCTCCTTAAAATTATCTCTTTCTCCCTCTGGCCCTACCTCCACTCATGCTCTATCTCTAAAATAAATAAATCTTAAAAAAAAAATAGGTAATTGACATAGAGATATGAACAGACAAAAATTTCTTTAAAGATTTTATTTATTTATTTGACAGACAGAGAGAGTGAGCACAAGTAGTCAAAGTGGCAGGCAGAAGAAGAGGGAGAAGCAGACTCCTCTCTAAGCAGAGAGCCAGAAGCAGGTCTCCATCCCGGGACCCTGGGATTATGACCTGAGCTAAAAGCAGGCGCTTAACCAACTGAGCCACCCAGGCACCCTAAGCAGACAAAAATTTTAATAAACTCCATTAAAGCAAAATGGACAATATACAGGAAAAGATGGAAAATTTCACGAGGGAACCACATCTAAAAAAAAACAACAGAAATTATCTATCTTAATCCATGTCAAAACAGATGCACAGAAAGGGCATAAAAGATGATAGTATTCTATAACTTGATGGTTTACATGGATGTGTAGATTTTTCAAAGTTGATTTAACTGTATATTAAGATCTGTGCATTTCACTGTATGTAAATTATATTGCAATAAAAATATTGGATTCAGAAACACCATATGGATATTATGTAATAAGAAAAAATATATGAAATGAGAAAATGACTGGATATGTGTAAGAGTGGATCTTTCAACTAGAAGCTATATCAATAGAAAATATCCAAACTGAAACAAAGAACACATTTAGAATATTCAGAAAATGTATATAAGACATGAGCAATACAGTAAAGGGTTTTAACAAATGCTACTCAGAGTTTCAGAGGGGGAAGACAGAACTAGGCAAAATAATATTAGATAAAACAGTATTTGCCAAAAGTTCCTGAAATTGAGTAAAATATCCTTCAGATCCAAGAAGTAAACCCCAGGAATAATGAATCATACATACAGACTTTTCAACCACTGGAAGCCCAAAGATAAAGGAAAATTGTAAAACCATCAGAGAAAAATCATATGATGTATAGGGAACCACCTCTAGATATAATGATTAAATTCTTAAAAAAAAAATGCAAGTCGTAAGACAAACAGGTAATATATTTTGAGTGCTAAAAGAAAACAAAATATTTCTACTCAGAATTCTATAGCCAGCAAGAAGATTCTTCAAAAATGAGTATGTAAACTGATATAAGCCATTGTTGACAGATGTACACTATAAGACATACAAAAGGAAGTTCATCAGTCTGAAGCAAAATGATACTAGATTCAATCTCAGATGCACAGAAGGGAATTAAGAACAACAAACATGGGGATGCCTGGCTGACTCAGTCAGTAGGACAGGCAGTTGTTTATCTCCAGGTCATGAATTCAAGCCCCACATTGGGCAGAGAGATTGCTTAAATAAATAAACTTTAAAAATAAATAAATAAATAACATGTTAAATGCATAGGTAACTATAAAAGGACATCTTTGCTTTTATTTTTCCCTTTTAAGTTCTTCAATAAACTGACCATTTAAAGCAATCTTAGATATATATTATGAATCTCACAATAGTCTAAGCAAAAATATTTGACATTAACAAAAAATGAGGTTAAAATAGTTTATTTTTATAGGTTCCTTCATTTTATATGTAGCCTAATACTAGCCCTAAGGAGAATGTGCTAGAATTCATATGGTAATCACTAGTGCAACCCACTAAAAGAATAAAACAGATAGGTATTTCTGTAAAGACAACAGATGAAATTTAAAAAAAATGGATAATGTTAACACAAACAGATCAGAAAATAAGAGCAGAAGAAAAAACATATATGGAAAAATAGAAAACAGTAGCAGGATAATAGTCTTATTCTGAGTCATAAATAATCACATCAATATAATGGACTGAATGTTTCTATTTTAAGATATATCAGGCTAATGATAAAAAGCCAATTTATCATAAAGATATAGATCTAAATATGTAAGCAACTAAAAAAAAAGACCTTCAAAAAGCATGAAGCAAAAATGAGAGAAAAGAAGGAACAGAAGATCTATAATCATAGAGATTTTGGCAGTACTTTCTCAGTAATAGATGGAATATGCATAACTAAGGACATACAAAATTTGAACAACACTATCAACCAACTAGACCTAATTGATATTTTTTAGTACACAAAAACCAACATCTGCAAAATACTTCTCAAGTGCACATAGACTTTCGTCAAAACATATCAAATGGTAGGCCAACATCTCTCGATGTATTAAAAACATTACTATCGGGGCGCCTGGGTGGCTCAGTGGGTTAAGCCGCTGCCTTCGGCTCAGGTCATGATCTCAGGGTCCTGGGATTGAGTCCCGCATCGGGCTCTCTGCTCAGCAGGGAGCCTGCTTCCTTCTCTCTCTCTCTGCCTGCCTCTCAGTGTACTTGTAATTTCTCTCTGTCAAATAAATAAATAAAATCTTTAAA